>NC_064931.1:713130832-713433862 GCF_023897955.1 Schistocerca gregaria
GATAAGGTGGATAGATCACGTAACTAATGAGGAGGTATTGAATAGGATTGGGGAGAAGAGAAGTTTGTGGCACAACTTGACTAGAAGAAGGGATCGGTTGGTAGGACATGTTTTGAGGCATCAAGGGATCACAAATTTAGCATTGGAGGGCAGTGTGGAGGGTAAAAATCGTAGAGGGAGACCGAGAGATGAGTACACTAAGCAGATTCAGAAGGATGTAGGTTGCAGTAGGTACTGGGAGATGAAGAAGCTTGCACAGGGGAGTAGCATGGAGAGCTGCATCAAACCAGTCTCAGGACTGAACACCACAACAACAACAATTTAATTAACTAAAAGACATTCAGTTATAATGAACTTGGATGAGTATCCACATAACTACGTACAACAGGAATATCTTCCCTGTGACGTTGTCTGTATTGTGTCTATACAACGAACCCTAGAGTCGTGGGAGCCTGCCAAGCGATGACCCGGGGCGTAACTGGGTCGGTGCTATTGGTGTGTGACGGCTGACGTACTGCTGTTGCAGACGAGGAGGAACTGGGCCGGCATGGAGCTCTGAGACAAAACTGTTAGCACTGCCAACTTGTAGCGGTGGAACAGAACAGCAGATGCGGCAGACGGAATTGCTGGTACTACCGACTTGAAACGTAGGACGTAACGGACTTGCCACGGTCCGGCAGCGCCTAAATAGATTTAAGTGTCAGGAGGTCATTTCTGAAAATATTTGTTTGGAGTGTAGCCATGTATGGAAGTGGATGAATATCCGCTTGACGCCTCGAAGCCGTGTGATTTGACGTAGAAAAATAGCGCCCTCCCGACAGCACTCTCTGCTGCGACGGCCACACTGCCTGTCGACGAGGTTGGCGCCCCCCAGACCTTTGGAGGCGACGTGTAGCTCCGTGGAAAACAGCCCAGGCCATACAGTGAAAATAACCTTTTTCGGTGAAAGCTGACACGCCACTTTACGAAGACTGAGGAACGGGTCGGAGCGTAAGCAGTTATAGGCGCCTGGCTCTCCCGTATCGGTTTCAGCGCAACGTTGGAAGTAGCTCATGCGTTAAACACCCTATTACCTCTGTTTTGATGAGAGCTGTTAACGCACGCCCTCCTCGAAGGGTAGATGCCCGCACGGCCTACCTGATGTGTGAAGGAAATGGCTACCAGGCCGATACAACTCTTTTCATGACTTTATACAGTGGCCTTTCTGAGAGGATATCTCAGATCGAGTCGAAGAGATTGTAAGGCAACGACACATTGCCCACATATAAATCTTTTCCTGCTTTGTTAATTATGTACATTTACATTAAGTGTATAAATATGTTGTGTATATTATTGTGATGTATATATGTTTTAATAATTTCCCGTGTGCAAAAGAACCAATGAAAGAGAATATAAAGAACTGCAGTAGACGCACTGGCCAAGTCAGAGACTATCGTTATGTAAACCAAAGAGGTTATTGTTATTGTCGTACTGTCGCTGGGCGCAGGAGCGCGGCGCGCTCTGACAGTGTCAATCAGGTGGTAAAGGGAATAGGTTAGTAGCGAGCGAGTGAGCGGATCGGACACAAAGGATGAAATTCTGCTACGAGAGGACGCAAGACTTGTTACACTGCAGGGTCCCACGTACGGTATAGCCAGACATAATGTGGGGAAGTAATTGGTCACAGCGCAAAGCATCAAGGTTAACCTGTGTTTAAGAAGTGTGCTGGACGCCGAAAGTTAATTGTGGTGAAGAGACTGTGGCCGTACGTGATTGTGGTGTAATGGACCTCGCCGCACCGACCGTACATCTATGAAGTAAGACCAGACCAGTTTATCAATTAGAATTTAAAAGGCTTGCCAGTGTTAGTTTCTAACCGTCCAATAACAACTTCTTTAGCAACTTATGTGCATTCAGGTGAGTAATCCTCAGTAAGAACTACCTGACAGGGACCTCTCCGTATCCATAATTAACCGAGTGTGTCATTAATAAACTGAAAGTAAATGATAAGCAGACTGTAGTTTATCGAACTGATTGATAGCTTAAATGAAAGTGAACAATAAACTTAGTATTTTTGGACTTGCTAAATATGTACTGATTGTCGACAAATGATTTGACAAAGCAGTAAACTTAACAATATATCATGTTCAGACAGTTTTGTATGAGAAGTAACTGTAATTAAAGTAGCGAAGTCCTTAATCATTTTAAAAACCAGTTATTATTGTAGAGCAGCCAACTGAAATATTGAAATTATTCTTTTCGAAAAATTTACTTTTGCAAAACAGTTTTATAATTACAGTTAGAAACGTAGTTAAGTTGTTACGTAACTGGTAGTGTAAAGAACTAGTAATTAATTTTATGACATAGTTTTAAGTTTGCTTTTGTCTATGACAGAAATTTTTCTGTGTGATCATTGTGTTTTGATAATGAGCGCGAGTCAGTGCATTTGCGACTTCCATACCTGCCAACACGCAACACTAGCATCGTGATGTAATTTAAAAGTCAAGAGTTTTAAATGATTTCGTTCACACCAAGTGAGCTGGCGATCATTCGTTTACAGCAATTTCCAAACAGAATCAAAATTAATTTATCATTTCGAACCAAAATTTCACTAGCTAGTTTGCGTCTTATTTTGAATAATTTTAATCTCTGCTGATCGTCATTGAGCAAAGTAAATTGCACAATAATATTCACGTTATGACAGCATTTGGCTTCTTCTGGGCAATACTTTCACTTCGGATTCTATGCCTTATCCCAAATTAATATCAGACCATTACAACACTGTAATTCTTTAATTAGGCCACCACCCGGAGAGGAAGACGGTGTGTTATAAGCCGAATCAATACTTCATAGGTAAGCAATTTGAATAGAAGTTTCTTGTGAGGAAGCGTGTCAAAAACCTTCTGGAAATCTAGAAAGTGGGAATCAGTTTGAGATCCCCTGTCAATAACATTCATTGCTTCGTGTGATCAAAGAGCTAGTTGTCTTTCACTAGAACGGCGTTTCCTGACTGTTTTTCAATAGACCATTACTTTAGAGGTAACTCATAATGTTCTAACATAATGTAAGTTCCAAAATCCCATTGCAGATTGACGACAGTGATATGCGTCTGTAACTCAGCAGGTTCCAATTATTTCCTTTATTGAATAATGGCACGCACTGCGCAACTTTCCAATCTTTCGGTATGGATCTCTAGTCAAGCTAGAGAATTGTACCCAAAATCTAAACGAAGAGAATAAATGACCACCGAAACCTGTTGTGCAGACTTCTCACTTGAACCTAAGACCTCGAGACCCATTAGCTCTTAAAGCAGAAATAAATTTCTCTACTGAAAATGGATGCATCAACAGTTAATATTTGCTATAAATTCTGCTTGCACAAAAAACTGTGAAGGAAATAAATACGCTACCTCTTAGACTAAGTTAGTAAATACTAGTCTACACAGTAAAATACATAAGTACAATTAACTTCCTCGTGAAAATACGCGAGAAACAGAAGCTATATTAAATTACTGTGAATCAGACAAAATGATTCACTGACACGCGTCCTCTCTCCTCCTCAGTGTGGTATTTTTTATCTCCTCATGATATGTCACATTGTTTTCGTATCTCCTACTAAACGTAACTTAGCCATATGTAACAACTTCCCCTCTGAACAGCAACTCGGCTTCGCAGCTGGAAACAGGTTGTCCACAAATTTTGACCATCCTCTAGGATAACAGCATTAAGATCTACGATGGCTACTAATATCCTGAAAAAGGGACAACCCTCCCTCAATTCAGCTAACTGCCTATGCTTGTATATGTTATCTGCCTTCGTTAGAGCAGTTTTCTTTAGCAAGGAATGTACTGCCTCTTTAGCAGTAACCCTTGCTCCCCTGTAAATCAATAACACGAATGACGACACATAAAGCATCACAACCTACATTCAGCAAATGGAAACGGCATAATCAAGAAAATGAAGACTCTAAGTACTCACATATGAACAAATGCACAAGCCCAGCACCATTTAGTAAATAATCTACAATTATTCAAAAGACCAAAGAGCAGTCAAGAGTGTCAGAGATGCATATCAGGCTTGGGTAGCTGTCTCCACAGCCACGGTGAGAACATGAACAAAAATACATAAATGAGCAACTGGAAGGCTCTTTCATACAAGCTGGTAATCATGTTACTCAGGAGAACGTGACTTATAAGGTGATTGGGCACACGGACCCGAAATGTTGGGACGTGATACGTGTGATGGGCTGAAGGCCCAATTTCAGGACTGCTACATTCGCAATTTCGAATCCTGCCTCGGGCATGGATGTGTGTGATGTCCTTAGGTTAGTTAGGTTTAAGTAGTTCTAAGTTCTAGGGGACTAATTACCTTAGATGTTAAGTCCCATAGTGCTCAGAGCCATTTGAGCCATTTGAACCCAGTTTCAGGCTACCAGCATTCCAAGATAGGAAAATTGAAAGAAATTCATCAATGGTCTGTTAGGTATTCGTTGGTTTCTGCACATCAAGATCTACAATTTGAGCAACTCCATTTCATCGTAGTTGCATCTTAGGAAGCACGACATGGGTTGAACGGGAATATTTGCAGTAAGTCGAATTAATTCACAAATGAGTGAACAGTAGGAAACTCAATCCGCTTGTTAGTATTCATTGTATTGTACACAGAGTCGATGCTACTGCACTCGTATTACTGGAAATAAAAAATGTAACTTTTATGCTCAAGGGCATATTTTGCCCTGGGTTGCTACTACCTGACACCATAATTCAAAGTGTGTCTAAATTTCATTTCGCAACATTGGCATGCAGTAACTGAAGCAATTCATTCACAATACTTTGTTAAAGTAAATTTATGGCTACTTCTTTAGTAGTTCTATGTACTATGTCCATTTGTTTACACGTGAACACAAACTCCTATGAATGTGGAACCTGTCACTATCAGTGTAACAGTTATTCAGAATCTACCATTTTGCGTGCGAGGAGTAAACGTCGTCTGTAAATGACAGTATTCTCTCCAATTGAAGAGTGTTTCTTGATAGTTTTCAATAAACACAAAGTAGTGCAAATGTTTTTGTTTCTGTTTTTGAGACTTTTCGTCAAGGACACTAATTTATTACGGAGTATTAGATTGCAAAGTGAACAGAAATTTAGGGCAGACTGTACATTCAAGTACAGACTTCATGTTTCTAATTCGAACAAACTTACATTGTCCGTGTTTTGACCACTGTTGC
This sequence comes from Schistocerca gregaria, assembly GCF_023897955.1. NCBI lineage: Eukaryota > Metazoa > Arthropoda > Insecta > Orthoptera > Acrididae > Schistocerca > Schistocerca gregaria. Next base: position 713,136,038 of record NC_064931.1, read on the forward strand.
TTTTAATACTTCTTAGCAGAGAAAAACTGTATATTGACTCACTATATGCTCACTATATGCTCAAAACGTTACATTTTTAATTATACTGTCAGTGAGCACCATTAAACTACTCTCACACTCGAAAACAAACACTTCAAATAAATACATATTGCAGCATTGATAGCCTCCTGTAGGATGGGAAAATGTTGCCCTTGTTTGGTGTCCTATGTAACCTAAATTAAGTTAGTGCTCGTTGATTAATATATGTGGAATATAAATATATATGTACTATATAACAGCGAAATGCTGGTACCAAAAAAAAAAAACTCGAGAAGTTCTTGACCAATTTCCTTCAGATCTTTGCAAGCTACTCTCAGAAATGTAGAGAAGGAATAGGCCACATATTTTAAATATATATATCTTATTTAGATGTAAATGTACTAAATAATTGGGAAAGGTTGTTAGCAAAAATGTAGAAAAGTTCTTGACTGATATACCACAAAGCTTTACACACTAATAAATGTACCATGTATATTTCTAATATACGTGGTACATAAATACATATAATACATAAAGGCAAAACATGATTATCAAAACCTCAAAATGTTCCTGACCAGCGTACTTTAAATTTTTACATTTAAACTTTTCGACAGACATAGACTTCATTAAAAAAAAATACATATCGTATATCTATCAATATTTATACCACTAATCTAGAAAAATTGTTAATCAGTTTACTTCAACTATATATATACTATGTGATAAAAACTACCCGGACACTCCCAAAAACATACGTTTTTCATATTAGGTGCATTGTGTTGCCACCTACTGCCAGGTACTCCGTATCAGCGACCTCAGTAGTCATTAGACATCGTGAGAGAACAAAATTTGGAGCTCCGCGGAACTCACGGAATTCTAACATGGTCAGGTGATTGGGTGTCACTTGCGTCATGCATTTGTACACGAGGTTTCCACACTCCTAAATATCCTAAGGTCCACTGTTTCCGATGTGATAGCGACGTGGAAACGTGAAGGGACACGTACAGCACTAAAACGTACAGGCTAACCTCATCTGACAGAGACGGCCGACAGTTTAAGAGGGCCGTAATGTGTCATAGGCAGACATGTATCCAGACCATCACACAGGAATTCCAAACTGCATCAGGATCCACTGCAAGTACTATGAGAGTTTGGCGGGAGGTGATAAAACTTGGATTAAATGGTCGAGCGGCTGCTTATAAGCCACACATCCCCCCGGTAAATGCCAAACGACGCCTCGCTTGGTGTAAGGATCGTAAAAATTGGACGAGTGAAGAGTGTAGAGACAGTGTGTGGAGTGACGAATCACGGTACACAATGAGGCGATCAGATGGCAGGGTGTCTGTATGGAGAATGCCCAGTGAACTTCATCTGGCAGCGTGTGTACTACCAACATTAAAATTCGGAGGCGGTGGTGTTATGATGTGGACGTGTTTTTCACGGAGGGGGCTTGCACCCCTTGTTGTATTGCGTGGGCCAGCAGCGGTGTCCGAGCGGTTCTAGGCACTTTAGTCCGGAACTCCGCGACTGCTACGGTAGCAGGTTCGAATCTTGCCTCGGGCAAGATCTACATCTACATGGATACTCTGCAAATCACGTTTAAGTGACTGGCAGAGTGTTCATCGAACCACCTTCATAATTCTCTATTATTCCAGTCTCGTGTAGCGCGCGGAAAGAATGAGCACCTATATCTCCCGTATGAACTCTGATTTCCCTTATTTTATCGTGGCGATCGTTCCTCCCTATGTAGGTCGGCGTCAACAAAATATTTTCGCGTTCGGAGGCGAAATTTGGTGATTTGAATTTACTGATAAGATTCTGTCGCAACGAGAAACGTCTTTCTTTTAATGATTTCTAGCCCAAATCCAATGTCATTTCTGTGACACTCTTTCCCATGTTTCGTGATAATACAAAACGTGCTGCCTTTCTTTGAACTTTTTCGATGTACTCCGCCAGTACTATCTGGTACTGATCCCACACCGCGCAGCGGTGTACTATAAGGGGGCGGACAAGTGTAGTGTAGGCAGTCTCGTTAGTAGATCTGTTACATTTTCTAAGTGTCCTGCAAATAAAACGCAATCTTTGGTTAGCCTTCCCCACTACATTTTCTAAGTGTTCTTTCCAAATTAAGTTGTTCGTTCGTGGATGTGTGTGATGTCCTTAGATTAGTTAGGTTAAAGTAGTTCTAAGTTCTAGGGGACTGATGACCTCAGATGTTAAGTCACATAGTGCTCAGATCCATTAGAATCATTTTATTTTGCGCGGCACTATCACAGCACAGGCTTACACTGACGTTTTAAGCACCTTTTTGCTTCCTACCGTTGAAGAGCAATTCGGGGATGGCGATTGCATCTTTCAACACGATCGAGCACCTGTCAATAATGCGCGGACTGTGATGGAGTGGTTACACAACAATAACATCCCTGTAAAGGACTAGCCTGCACAGAGCCCTGACCTGAATCCTGCAGAACACCTTTGGGATGTTTCGGAAGGCCGACGTCGTGCCAGACCTCACCGACCGACATCGTTACCTTTCCGTAGCGCAACGCTCCTTGAAGAATGGGCAGGCATTCCCCAAGAAACCTTCCACCAGCACCTGATTGAACGTATGCTTGCGAGAGTGGTGAAAGATATCACAAGGCTAAGGGCGGACCAACACCATATTGAATTCCAGCATTACCGATGGAGGGCGCCACGAACTTGTAAGTCATTCTCAGCCATGTGTCCGCATACTTTTGATCACATAGTATATATGTAAACGAACTATTCGAAAGTTACAAGCGATAATCGTTCTGATACCTGAGACACTGAATTTCATGTACCGCTGCTATTGTTGCTGAGAATATAGGGTATAGAACTTTCAGAGATAGTAGTATGGACCAAAACAAGAAAAAAACGTCCAGTATACATGAGCTCTAAAATGCATACCTGAGGAGTTATGTTGTTCATCTCCGCTACTGTGAAACGCATCTTATCTATTGCACAAGTGTATTTTAATACCCATCTTTACTAGACACATGAATAACTCACAAGGAATTTCAAGACCTTTTGTCAACAACCGGCTCACAGTAGTACTCAATGTCTGCATGATAAAGTAGCAAGTTAATGAACATTACAAGTAGATGACTTATTTATGGTGGACCACTGCTAACTTAGATATGAGGTTCCTTTGTCAGCTTAATTATTGGAAAATTCTGTCACTGAAATCTTTTTAAGATAAGTGTATCATTTGTACTGATTATTATTTGTATTCTGAAAGAATGTTCACGTCATTATACTATGTAGCTCACGTTGGACATGTAATTCCTGGATCTAAGATAGTTGGAATTGTTGTAGCTATTTGTTTACTATCGTCCACACAAGTTATAAGAACCGTAGTTGTACTTCTTGAGTACTGTTATTGTAATATGAAATTTAGAACTGGCTGAACTATTAGCATGGAGACCAAGAAACTAATCTATCAGTTTACCCTGCTCTGCGCTGAACATTTTAGTACAACACAATATGAGAAACACAATTAACTATAGACACATGAAATTATAACCACCGTTATTTCCAAACCTGCACAATAATCAATCCTGGCACTGGCCATTCAAATCTAATATTGTGAAGCTGCGCAGTTTTTGCAACAATTGGAATACTCTTCTGCTATTTCAGTGAGAATAATCTTTAAATTGAATACTTTAATTTTTTTACAGTACTTTGGTCAAACTTTAACTGTCTTTTTGTGAAAATTACGTAAAGTATTTCCAACATAAGGCACACTGAATAATTACGTATGTCACTACTCAACAAAAATTATTATCTTTAGTTAAGGAATGTAATTGCTTTTCAGTTCAATAAAATAGGACCTCGGAAATATCGTAGCACTTGGCATAGGACTCTGTCTAGTAAATTACTAAGGATAAAATATGGGTGCTCAACATGATGTTTACAGAATACAAACTTTTTATTAAAAAAGAAATTAAATAACTGGTCCACGCGGTAATTAAGTGATAATTTGAGATAAAGATGGTGGCAGCGTCGATCTGCTGTGGCTATTCAATAAAGTCGGCAGAAGTGTCCACGGCTCTTTATATGTAACTAGCCCTATAAAGTCTCTTCTTAGCGTCGTATTTTCGTAGTACGGTGCCAGTCCAAGTGCGGCATGAGTAATAAGCTAAATTACTTCAACATCCGAGCTGTGTTCTATAACCTGTTCGTCTTGTCTCGTTCATTTCACGAGACGCGAACACTTTGCCTTCTAGCCGTCGACTGACTCTTGGCACAAAGAAGCCTCGCAGTTCGACCGCCAGATAGGCATCTTCTATTCCGCCAAGCCAGCTTCGTTGCTGAACGACTTCCCTCAAGTTTTACATGATTGTGAACCTACTTCCGTCTGCATGAACCAGTATTACAAGTAAAGTTTTAAATTTCCAGTCTATTACAGTACATTAATTTTGAAAATATATCCATAGATGAATTATAATTAAGCAACTGGTAACAAATAATGAATAAAACACTTACACAGGTGTTATATCAAACAGCCTATATATACGGATGCTACATTAAGTAAAAACAGACAATTAAGTTAGATAAGACCATTATATGTATTTACGTTAACTATGTTAAATACTGTGTGAGGTATAAGGACGATTTTTGTTTGTTCGTTTCTGAACCAGAGAGCCTTGTGTCAAATTGATATATTTATCTGTCTCCATCATCCTAGATATTTTGCAACCAAATCTCGGAATCACCCTGTATACATATAGATTTACAGGCGCCAGAGCCTACAACTTCGACGCTGTTTAGCATCGCCGCATAACATTTCCGGATGTGTATCCCTATTCGAAATAGTATGTACTCTACAAGTCCTAGAACTTGTAACGGGAATTTCCGAAACGCCCCGTGTAAAGATGAGGCATTGTTTAACGCTACTTCCAAAAATCTTGAAAAGTTGTAGACTGATGTGCTTCGAATACTATAATAAATATTCAGACTCAAACTACAAATTTGCAGTTAATAAATGTAGCCCCAAAATTAATGACATGATGTATTCTGCATAGCTGTAACTACATCACTAAGTGGACAACGCCACCTGTCAGTAGAGACTAAGCGTTCTACGTGCGCATATCCACACTTCAACACCTGACCTCATGCCCAGAGGAAAATAGACTTCAGTGGCTTGCTCTTGCAACATGTACTTGATCGTACTAACCAATCTAAAAGCCTACTTCTCCTAATAGCTATAATTACTAGCCTGCAGATGAAATAAATGCTGATGTGGTGTTGTTGAGCAAACCGTATTCAGTCACCAGTGAAAGTATCTGGACTTACACACGTTACACTGTGAGAGCGAAAATCTTTGAAATTGTTCACTGATTTACTTCAAATTTTTATACATTACTCTAAAAATATTTGGACAGGCACATATTACGAGAAAGAGAGAGAGAAGGAGGGAGACAGAGGTAAATCAGCTAGAAAAATTTTTACTGTAAAAAAATTTTACGATATAGATATACCCATAATATACAAAGAAGAAACGTTGTTAGACAAAATTTCGAAAAGTTGTTTACAGACTGGTGTAAAATTTTCACAAAATTCGCGAAAAAAATTTTATGGTCATAGACTATATGTTTTTTATATACACAGGGTGAATCATCCAAAACTTGCTCCGCAAATATTGCGGAAATGGGAAGTGCTATTGATGTGTGGTTTCCACAGAATCGATTGGTCGCCAGAGTCTCCTATTGTTAGCCAATCACCAGATTTAATAATCATAGAAAGTATATTTTTGTGTGAAAACATGCACTTTTTAAATGGAACAATGCCTATTGATATTAACAGACTAAATATAAGGTAAATTATAATGTCAGCGATATTTGATGCAGGATTCCAGTGCTATTCGTTTACGAGACACCATATTTTCAAAAGATTCCACACCGACACTCGTTTGTACCGTTCAGTGTGCAAAGCTGCTAGGCACGATGTTGTTATGTTTGTCTACAGTTTGCTTGTGTGTTTCTTGAGTGCATTGTGGCTTCCTGGTCAGTGCTTGACAGTCCGAGCAAAGATCGTGAGTGGACGATGGTACGCATCAATGCAGATGACGCTGACGCGATAGCGGTGTACCGGTATGGAGTTCACTTTTGTACGGTGTATGCGGCAAGGCATTCCAATACTCGTCAATCGTCTCGGCAATTATTTATCAACCTCTTCAACCAGTAACATGAAAGTGGTAGTGTAGCACCTAGACATCGTATCAGAAGGAAACAAGTGACGACAGAAGAGGGAGAAATTAATGTTCTTCCCGGTATTGCAGTTGGCCCTAAGTTAGCTTCTGCGCAAGGGCACGAGGACGTGGCATGTAGGGCAAGCATACTACGCATTCTCCATCGACATAGGTTTTATGCCTGTCACATCTCTTTTCAGCAAGAGCTGCATGGAAACGATAATGAGAATCGTGTTAACTTCTGTACATGCTCATTAAGAAAGGATACTCCAGACGTATCAAGTACATTGTTTAGTGATGAGGCCTCATTTACCAGTCATGACTAGGCCAACTGCCGAAACATGCACTGTTGTTCTTTTCACAATACCCGCTGGTTCAAAAAATGGCTCTGAGCACTATGGGACTTAACTTCTGCCGTCATCAGTCCCCTAGAACTTAGAACTGCTTAGACCTAACTAACCTAAGGACATCACACACATCCATGCCCGAGGCAGGATTCAAACCTGCGACCGTAGCAGTCGAACGAATACCCGCTGGGATTTGCAATAGAGAGAAAGTGTAGTGTGTAATAGTAACCCATCCGCTCATAGGCCCGTTTTTCATAGACAGAATGCGCTTAAGCACTGCAGCCTCCTAAAAAACCATCTTCCACAGATGCTAGAAAACGTTCCTCTGCAGCCTAGGAGGAGCCTGTAGTACCTACGTAATGGCTGTCCAGCCCATTATGCACGAAGTGCTACAGCCTGTCTTCGTGAATTGTATCCATATCGTTGGAATGGACACAAAGTGTGGTATCGATAGCTATGATGCCACGGCGTAGGTGCAAGTTCGCAGCTTGGCACTACGACAACGACACCGATGACAGCGGCCTCTAGCCGCCGCTGTGCAGCTCTAGGAGCGCCGCTCCAGATTTCAGCCCATTTGATTCCGAGTAGAAGAGCAAGCAAAATAGTTTCTATTTCAGAGTGGGCGAGACACTACAGATTTTGCCTGTGTAACTTTTGTGAGCTTTGATACATCCGGCTTCGCACCTAATTGCTCCTCAATGCAAAGTTACGTATGTCATCGACTAATATTCTCTATTAAAGGTTCTATTAAGTTAAAAGCAGTATCGATATTTTACCTCACCTGCTCCTACTCGCTTCCTAGATTCATAGTACCCTTCAGTTTACAGAAGCAGACCCATGCGCCGCCTTCCAGGCCGGATACAAAACAGAGGACCTGAAACTTGGCCGATACGTCCCCGGATTTCACGCCTATAGACATTTTTTCTGTCGGGAGAGCTGAAAGACGCTCTCTACAAGGACGTACCAACTACACCCTGTAAGGTGTCAGGCAAATCCAACACCTTCCATGAAAACCCTGACATGATAAGCAAATCCAGTAGTATATCACATAACTCCGAATAAATCGTGACATTAAATTAAACAAAGTAATACGAGTAACGAGTGAGCAAATGGAATACCACAGACTAACGCAAGAATCCCTAAATGCATGTCATACCTTCCCACCGTGAGACAGACGCAGTTCCGATGGGAGAAACGAGAACAGAAGCAGAGAGCAGAACCGTGTTAAGCTGGAAGGCGCTACGATATGGGACGGACGGTCACCCACGTCACCAGCTAACCGCTAGCACCACACCACCCGCAAGTTTTAGCGTGAGACTTTTTCGCGTCTCTGTTACGTTAGGACTACCCCTCCAGCCCATGTTAAAAGATAGAGCCCTCTAGAAGAACAGTACAGATCTTACGATAACGCTAAAAGAACCACACCAGCTGCAAGTTTTAGCGTGAGACTTTTTCGCATCTCTGTTATGTTGCAAACTTTAAAAACATTGCCCCACCACGAAAAGTATAACGTTTCTCATTGGATAGACAAAATTTTTGTAGGCGGAGCTGAAGGTTAACATTGAGACCCTGATTGGTCAGGTGAAAACACAGCCAGATAGTTTTTTTTAAACCAACTTCGGTAAATTGTAGTAAGGAGAAGTTAGGAGAGAGTTGCTTGTGAGACGGCGAGGTGAGCGGAGCTGTGCTGCCTGCCGCCGCCTGACGAACACCGACAAGGTAACGAACGCAGGTGATGCCGCATAACAGCACATAAAGCTTCACTCAGAACTGCAGAAGTCTCATCTGTTACTCCCTCTTTTTGCGTAATACTAGTGTCGATAGTCAATTAAAGCTCATGGTGTTCACATTTGCAACTTGAAGTAAAAATCTGAAACACGATGATTTTTCTGTTATATAGTTATTGAGGAGCCACATCAGCCACTGTAATTTACGACAAGTTAGATAAGTAATTAAAGATAATTGAGGGTCACTGTAGACCATTTTGATAGTTTTCTCTCTTGTGAAACTTAATTTAAACCTAGATTATAGATGTGATATTGCATAGGTCATCCTTCAATGCATTGTAGAACTTGGAGACCCATTCAGGGAATATTCCTTCACATTTTTGTTGAACGCAGCTGGTTTTTACCATACTGTATTAAAACATTTCCTTTTATCAATAATGCAATTTATAAACAATGTTTTGTGAGTAGAATAAAATTTCCAATGGTAAACTTAACTACTTTTTCGACGTTATTTTACCAGCTAACTAAAAATAGGAAAGTGTTGAACCCCTTCCACTAAATACAGTTAGTATTAAGATTCTGTTACAGGGAGTGTAGTGGAGCTGACGCTGAAATCATTATGTATTTGGTTATATCATCGCTAGTCTCACTGAACCCTTCTGAATTCTACATGTCATGTGTGGTCTGGAGTCTCCTTACCAGCAACAGGTCCCAGGTTCAAACTAGTCAATTCCCTAATAAACATGCTCAGAGCGTCGTTGCGCGAAAGTGGTAGGATGACACGATATAGAACAAACAGACACCACGCAGAATGTTTAGAAACCCGATAATATGCAACAGCGTATTACTGCAATCTGCTCGTATACCTCCTCTGAAATGCAAGCACTTGTGCAGCAGTCGTTCCATACCGGACGGGAAGCGTAGATTGCTGGTGTTGGTGCTCATTTCGAATAAAACCTGTGATGGGCAATTGTCTCTATACTGGTCAGAATCCACATTACTAATGTATGCACTTGCGTTGTTCTTTATCGTAAGGGACTAGCACTAGAATCCTGCAACAAATACTACTGACATTATAATTTACCGTACTTTTACTTTGTTAATGTCAGTAGGCATTGCTCTGTTGGGTCCCTTCCACTCGTCGCTTACAGCGTGCCTAAAGGATGCTGCTTCTTGGACTGCTATACAACAATTCACACAAATTTCCTTAATAGTTTTCATTACAAACAAGCAGATTGACAATACTTAACTTTGAATTTGCAACGGTGTCGCAAGCGATGGGCGACAAGGAAATAAGTCCTTCACTATATACAGGTTCAATATAAGCAATTGACATAGATCACACGTCACTGCTGTTGTAGTGCTCTCCTAGTCCTGCGCGAATAGTGTCCTATACTGTGCTGGTCTGCGAGTCCCAGTTTGGTACTGTCCGAATACTGTGCTAATACTGTCCGGCAGAGGCTGGCAGGAGAGGCGCTTATATTCTCTTCGGCTAGAGGGAACTCCTGTTGTGGTGCGGTGCTTGTTAGCGACCTATTGCCTGATGTCGTCTCACAGCCTTCTTTGCTCTTGCGATCTTCGTCTTTGTGCTGGTGCTTGTCGATACGCCGGAATATCCTCCACTCAAAGAGGTTTATGTTTGCACAAAAAATACACTTTGTAAGTATTAATACAATCTGTTGATTGACTAACAATTCGAGCCCATAACTACCAATGGATTCTGTGAAAAACGCATTTGAATAGCATTTTCCATATGCAGTGCAAATTATAGGTGATTCACCCCATATACGATATATGAATACATGTGACATACAATAGACAAAGGACGTTAGCAAAAATCTCAAAAATTACTTCATTGATTTATTTCAGATTTTTGCACAGTGCTTTATTAAAAATTCTGACATATACGAGTTATACAAATTTTTTGAGGAACTTTGTCCAGGTTCTTTGTCAAACTTAACCGTAAGAAAGAAAATTCTGTGCTGCGATTTGCTCTAGGCGCAACAGTCTGGAACCGCGCGATCTCTGCGGTCGCAGGTTCGAATCCTGCCTCGGGCATGGATGTGTGTGATGTCCTTAGGTTAGTTAGTTTTAAGAATTTCTACGTTCTAGGGGACTAATGACCACAGAACTTAAGTCCCATAGTGCTCAGAGCCATTTGAAACATTTTGCTGCGATTTGAAAATGTACAGCTTAGTCTTTTTCTTTTTTCACAGTCACTTAGAACTGTGATATCATGCATTTAAACTACTTGACCAATTATTTCTCCTATATACATTCTTTCCCATTTTGTATAAGTTTAAACACAATGCGCATACACAACAATGTGCTGTTTCGTTCAATTCTTCGAAGTTGGCCTTAACACAAAAGGGAAATATATATTAATGGCTTATCGGCTTATGATTACAATACCACAAACTGTGCTGCGCATGCTTTGCGATGAGTGGGTGACGCTTATAGGCCATGGAGTGCAGGGCAAACACTATTCACAATTACCAAAAAACAAATATTACTGATTCTGACTGATGGCGTAATGCAGCAGACACATCTCTCTTCATTGACCGTGGCTGGGGCTGTTATATGAGTGGCGGCTTCGGTCTCGTGCTACTGCTGAGTTGGCGCTTTGTGTTGCACAGGCCAAGAAGCTCTGCACGCCACGCTGATGTCAGCAGCACGTCATGTTGTGCTGCTATTGCATCCCACTCGGGAGATGTACATATACACTCCTGGAAATTGAAATAAGAACACCGCGAATTCATTGTCCCAGGAAGGGGAAACATTATTGACACATTCCTGGGGTCAGATACATCACATGATCACACTGACAGAACCACAGGCACATAGACACAGGCAACAGAGCATGCACAATGTCGGCACTAGTACAGTGTATATCCACCTTTCGCAGCAATGCAGGCTGCTATTCTCCCATGGAGACGATCGTAGAGATGATGGATGTAGTCCTGTGGAACGGCTTGCCATGCCATTTCCACCTGGTGCCTCAGTTGGACCAGCGTTCGTGCTGGACGTGCAGACCGCGTGAGACGACGCTTCATCCAGTCCCAAACATGTTCAATGGGGGACAGATCCGGACATCTTGCTGGCCAGGGTAGTTGACTTACACCTTCTAGAGCACGTTGGGTGGCACGGGATACATGCGGACGTGCATTGTCCTGTTGGAACAGCAAGTTCCCTTGCCGGTCTAGGAATGGTAGAACGATGGGTTCGATGACGGTTTCGATGTACCGTACACTATTCAGTGTCCCCTCGACGATCACCAAAGGTGAACGGCCAGTGTAGGAGATCGCTCCCCACACCATGATGCCGGGTGTTGGCCCTGTGTGCCTCGGTCGTATGCAGTCCTGATTGTGGCGCTCACCTGCACGGCGCCAAACACACATACAACCATCATTGGCACCAAGGCCAAAGCGACTCTCATCGCTTAAGACGACACGTCTCCATTCTTCCCTCCATTCACCCCTGTCGCGACACCACTGGAGGCGGGCTGCACGATGTTGGGGCGTGAGCGGAAGACGGCCTAACGGTGTGCGGGACCGTAGCCCAGCTTCATGGAGACGGTTGCGAATGGTCCTCGCCGATACCCCACGAGCAACAGTGTCCCTAATTTGCTGGGAAGTGGCGGTGCGGTCCCCTACGGCACTGCGTAGGATCCTACGGTCTTGGCGTGCATCCGTGCGTCGCTGCGGTCCGGTACCAGGTCGACGGGCACGTGCACCTTCCGCCGACCACTGGCGACAACATCAATGTACTGTGGAGACCTCACGCCCCACGTGTTGAGCAATTCGGCGGTACGTCCACCCGGCCTCCCGCATGCCAACTATACGCCCTCGCTCAAAGTCCGTCAACTGCACATACGGTTCACGTCCACGCTGTCGTGGCATGCTACCAGTGTTAAAGACTGCGATGGAGCTCCGTATGCCACGGCAAACTGGCTGACACCGACGGCGGCGGTGCACAAATGCTGCGCAGCTAGCGCCATTCGACGGCCAACACCGCGGTTCCTGGTGTGTCCGCTGTGCCATGCGTGTGATCATTGCTTGTACAGCCCTGTCGCAGTGTCCGGAGCAAGTATGGTGGGTCTGACACACCGGTGTCAATGTGTTCTTTTTTCCATTTCCAGGAGTGTAGATGTAGACAGCTCCTCGGCTCTGCACCCGGCTGAGACAGTGATGTGACGAATCTACTGTATGCAGGATTAAATCCACTGCCCTCAGACAGAAATCGGTTGGCTGTTGGTTCAAAGAAATGGTTCAAATGGCACTGAGCTTTATGGGACTTAACTTCAAAAATGGTTCAAATGGCTCTGAGTACAATGGGACTTAACATCTATGGTCATCAGTCCCCTAGAACTTAGAACTACTTAAACCTAACTAACCTATGGACATCACACAACACCCAGTCATCTCGAGGCAGAGAAAATCCCTGACCCCGCCGGGAATCGAACCCTGGAACCCGGGCGTGGGAAGCGAGAACTTCTGAGGTCATCAGTCTCCTATAACGCAGAACTAATTAAGACTAAATAACCTAAGGACATCACACACATCCATGCCCGAGGTAGGATTCGAACCTGCGACCCGAGCGTTTGCGCGGTTCCAGACTGTAGCGACTAGAAGGCTGCTGGTACTACGGCACCGAATCCTGCTAGAAACTCAGTGTCAGAGTCGGCAGGCGTTTACGAAAGACACAAAGTCGCATGAAGGACTTAGTGCAGACAGCAAACGCTGCCCAGTCTCGAACTGATGACAGCAGCTGCCGAAGCCCAGTGCCTCACTGTCTGAATCCGTTCTGGAGTCATAGTGGTACTGCAGACTTCCGGTGATGATGCTTCTGGCGTTTAGTCACTTTGCCATAATAAGAGACTTGTCCCACTTCTTATAGTGCGCGCAAAACACCGTGGCTGCTAGATGGTCAGTCGGCTGGGGAAGCATGGAGAGTGGCAGAGATGGGGGGTCGCTTAGAGCGCTGTGGAGGAAACGCCGAGCGCTAGAGGGGAAGTGCCGCTCGTAACTGAAGCCTACGCACACATTTTTGTAAATGTTAAGTGTGGCTCCTCCACGTCCACACTTGCATGGTGACCATCCCAAGAGAATTGCTGTTACCCGTGCATTCCTTAGTTTGTAGAAAGAATTCTGCCGAAAATTCCGTGGTCTATTTTCGCCTGGCTTGTTAACCATATGTAACTTTCAGAGAAGCGTCATGAGTGGCGAATTTTGAGTGAAACCTACACAATATCATCTCGTTTCTGTGTCGAAGTCTGCTTCTTTTGTCAAACACAGCGGAGTTTACACTGTCTCACTTCACTAACATGTTGTGCAGACACAATTACGAGAGAATTCTGAAACAGTGCTTTGTTATGTTTATTACCTGAGGAACTCAGGAAAGGAAAGTCAGTAGCTTATGCAAAAGCACATCCCTGGTATAAAAAAGAACGTGTAACGTATGTTGTTCCAAAATCCACAGCATTTCTCTTTTCGCCGGCTACCGATGGCCCTTAAAAAATTACACACTTTCACCGAAAAGGTCTGTAGCTATTGGAATATCATGGTAGATAATCATGTTTTAGATAATAACGATACGGTACAATACTCTCCTCTTTGCAGGCTATCATTAGGCAAATTTTAATTTCGATATCTTAAGACCTTTTTGGAATACGAGGAATGTTCTCGATATTTCACTCTGCCCTTATCGCTGGCGTGTCACGATCGCAAATGACTGTGCTACATCAGATCAGTATTCTTGAGACTGGTGACAGATAGATACCTCTACCCAAGTCTAATGAAAAATTCAATATGTTACCTAAATTTCGTACACAACAACATATTATGTTATATGCACCAAACGCAAAATCGTAGTGACCTGAACTTTTCACTTCACACTTTTCTGAATCTCGCGCAATGTCTTCCTTTCACGTAAATATCACAATAACTGCGACCATGAACGAAAATCGGCACATCATCATGAACCTAGCACATAAAGCTATAAGTAAAAATGAATTTCTTTCCCGAATAGTTTCTGTAAAATCGTTTAAGAAAGATGGCAGGGTGTGCGCTTCGATTCTGTCACCGCTGACCGGCCAATTGTTGGAAAACACTCATCATCCTCCCCTTCCGGACGAATGAATGAACTCGCCCAGCGCTTTGGACGAAAAGTGGCCAGGTTACGGCTGTGCAGCACCTTAAGCTCGCCTATCTACTGGTATATCTGTTTTGTCACCCGCATGTCGCCACATTGACGGCTACCGAGCCGCGGCTATTAATGTAACAGTTTATGGCGCATCCATAGTGCTGTTGCCTATTTTTGTTAAAGACTTATCATTTTATGAGCAAAGGCATGGCCAAAGGACTACTGCTACTATCGAATCCGAACCTTTGAAATTGTAATTGTTCACAGATTAAAACTGGGCCAAACACTGTCATTGAAGCTACTGTCCTCACAAATTCATCAGCTGGAGAGGTCTCTCTTATACCCAGTATACCAATGACATCAACCAATTTACTCTTTGATTTTAAGCGGCTTCATTTCCCAGTCAAGGTTTCCTTTGCAACCACAATAAACGAGGATCAAAGTCATAGGGTAGGGTTGGTTCAAAGGGCTCTGAGCACTATGGGACTCAACTACCTAAACTTAACTAAACTAAGGACATAACACACATCCATGCCCGGGGCAGGATCCGAACCTGCGCCCGTACCAGTCGCACGGTTCCGGACTGCGCGCCTAGAACCGCGCAGAGGGTAGAGGAAAAAGTTATTGCACAGAGAGGAGGAGGAGAGAGTGAATGAACATAGAGAGGGGGAAGAAAGAGACAGATGAAAGAGAGGAAGGAGGAGATAGACAGAGAGAGAGGAAAGGAGGAGAACCACAGAGAGTGGAATGAGGAAGTGATGGACACAGAAATTGGGGAACAGGAGGAGACAACTAAAGAGAGGGGACAGGGGGATGTGGACAGATCTAAGGGGATAGACGTAGTTTAAGACGTACTTCCAGTTCCCAAACATATTTAGCAATGTTAAAGAATTGCTGGTTTCGCGAGCTGTATACACCGATCAGCTAGCACATTATGACCACCAACCTAATAGCTGGTATGTCCACCTTTGGCATCGTTAAGAGCGGCGACTCCCGGTGGCATGGAAGCAATGACGGCTTGGTAGGTCGCTGGAGGGAGTTCACACCACATCTGCATACGCAGGTCACCTAATTCTGTAAATTCCGGAGAGGGGGCAATGAGCTCTGACGCCATATTCAATCACAACCAACATGTGTTCGAACTGGTTCAGATCTGACGAGTTGTGGACCATCACATCAATCGCAGCTAGTCACTGCGTTCCTCAAACATCTCCATCACACTCCTGGTCTTGTGACATAATGCATTGTCTTGCTCAAAAATGCCACTTCCGTCGGGAAACGTAACCGTCATGAAGGGACGAACGTGGTCTGCGACCAGCGCACAAAACTCTTTGGCCGTCATGATGCCTTGCACGAGATCCGCCTGACCTATCTATACCCACATGAAAGTTTCCCAAGGCATAATAGAGCAGCCAGCAGCTTGTCTCTGACCCGCAATACAGGTGTCAAGGAGCTGTTCCACTGGAACATGACGGATTCGCGTCCTCCCATCGGCGTGATGAAGAGGGTATGGGGATTTATTAGACCATGCAACGATCTGCCACCACGCCAACATCCAGTGACGTATCACTCTAAGAAGCAACACGCCATGCTCCCTGCGGATTTTATGCCACGTGTCAATTTCTGCGTTTGATTATTACACAGTTGTATGTGTTTTCCTCGGTTTCCAAGGCGAATTTAGTTCACTGACGAAATGCGTTTAAACTGGGTGCTTTTTGGCCGAAATGGCCACGTTTGGGATCAAGAAAACCCCAAATCCATGTGTACAGTAATATTTCAGCATATCTTTGGCTTCAATAGTTGGCCAGGTATCTGCGATGGTCGTGTGATAGGGCCGCACATTCTGTTTCCTTCACCTAACGAGTCTCAAATACTTGATATTCCTGCAACAGGTGCTGGCGGAGTTTTCGAAAGATGTGACATTGCATATCCGGCATGAATGTGGTTCAAGCATGATGGCACGGGAGTAGATTTTGTAGCTTACGTCCGAAACCATCTGAAAGTAGCCTATGAGGGCAGGTGGATTGGTCGAGGTGGATCATATACTTGGGCACCAGTACCTGATTGAACCCCCTATGGACTTTTCTTGTGGGAATCTTCTTTACGAGACCACTGTCCAGTTGGAGGATCATGGCTGTGGCAGAATTGATTAGCCATTCACCGCCCATGTTGGCCAGTTTATGCGAACCTATTTCGCAGATGCATTTTGTGCATCGAACTTGCTCGTTGTCATATCAAGTATTTACATCACAGTAAATAGGAGTGAAATCTGTTCAACCTGCTTTCCATGTAACATGGAAACGAACCGTTGCCGTATAAAGATTGATCTACTAAGTTTCCTCTGCAATTTCGAGAAATATGCAACACGAATTGTGAAACACCTTGTATATGTTCTACAAATGTCAGCAAAATCTCGAAATGTTTTTGACCTGTTTACTTCAAATTTTTACGCTGTCCACTAATGAAAGATTGCACGGACATAGGCTACACATGTCTTTTTAAAATATATTTCTTATATAATTGTACAACAGGGAAACGTTGTTAGCAGAATTCTCGAAAAATTCTTGACTAATTTACATCAAATACTTACGCGGTTTGGGTGGCCATTGCCTGTGTATTTTTTTTAAATAAATACGATTTTCAAAGAAATAGTTGGACAAGTGTCACGTAAAACGTAATACACCTATTACTTCGTGAACAGCCACAAATATAGGAAACCGGTTTTCTGAAAATGTTATATCGTCGAGGGGCACGTAATTTTTTCGTTTTGGTTAATGTTTTTGCGGTGGTACCAACGGAGATATTGAAGCAAGTAGGTCCTACGTGTTTTTAAATGGAACCGTCCGTATACTTTTCATATCCGCATTCAATAGCTCTTGAGAAGACAGTTACAGTGATGTCGAGTTTGTTAATGTTGATGTTGAAACCTGTAGTAAAAAACTTTGAGATTTCCTAGAATGTGAGAGAACGGCGGTCGGAAACGGCAGTTGCGGTGTAAATACTTCCAAGGGGACGTCTCGGACCATGCTACCTGGTTATATGCCGCAAGGTAGGCCTGCGCTACGAGAATAAAGCTTTATTTCCCTTGACTCAACTTATCATCTAGATGTAGGTTCACCTGCTAATGTCGTGTATGGAAATACGACATAAGCTAGAATGTAGGGTATCATAAAGGGCTTAGGAAAACTATTACACATTTGTGTATCCTCCCAGATTTACGTGGGCTGAGACAGAGAAATCAACCGTTCACTGTTAAAAAATAAAGAGGTCTTATGCGCTGCAAAAGCAACTACTGTATTAAACATCTGAATGTTAGAAGGAAGATTTGACCTATCTTTCCCTGTACATGGCTATGTGATTCTTAGAGGTAAAATACATTGTGTCGGACAACTGTCTCTACCTACACTGCTCTAAATTATATCATATGGGATACATTCATGAACTACACATTTTATTAAAAATACTTTTGCAACCACTTGTACACTGCAAAACAAATATTCTTCTTAACGGAACGTCAGAAAATTGGAAAATTGTGGTAACGTCTTATGGGACCAAACTGCTGAGGTCATCAGTCCCGAATCCTGCCTCGGGCGTGGGTGTGTGTGATGTCCTTAGGTTAGTTAGGTTTAATTAGTTCTAAGTTCTAGGGGACTGATGACCACAGATGTTAAGTCCCATAGTGCTCAGAGCCATTTGAACCATCATCAGTCCGGAAGTTTACTCACTACTTCATCTAACTTAAACTAACTTACGCTAGGGACAACGCACACACACCCATGTTCAAGGAAGGATTCGAATCTCGGACGGGGGGAGCTGCGCGGACCGTGGCAAGGCGCCTCTGACCACGCGGCTACCCCGCGAGGCACGAAACATCGTTTCATGCTGAACGTAAGCACGTAATGACAGTGTTACCAGCTACGTGCAATACAGGCTGTCGACCTATTTGACATTGCAATTCAATTTCGTACACACGTACACGAAATAAATCATTTACCAACAATGGTTTGGTAATCATCCAAAACACATAAAATGAATTTTATCTTCGAAATAAATAACTTCTTCCTTTATTGACTCAACTCAAAATGTTGACCAAGGACTGAAATGCGCATGTGCAATCGCCGTTCGAAAGAACGATGAACAGATGTAATTACACGGGATGATTGGTAGAGCGTGCACTGGTCATTCGGCGATACATATCGTCTGACGTAGTTGGGGCTTCGTCATAGACTGCATCTTTGAGTCCTACCTAAGCAAAGAAATCAAGAGGAGTCAAATGGGAGCATCTCGCCACCATTTGACAACAGAATTTCGTCCTCTCCAAACTCCAGGAAAGTTCTCATTCAGTATTTTCGTAGCAACACGGGACGAATGAGGTGGACAACCGTCGTGTTGCAGCCACATACACTGTCGAATATACACTGGTACCTCTTCTAGATGAACCGGCAGATTAATCTTCGTAAATTGTACGTACGAATGCCCATTTAAAACGCCTGAGATAAAGTAGCTCCCAAAATGTAATTTCCTATGCGGCCGTACCATACGCGTATGCTCCAGAAACGCAGATGTTGCGTGTGGATTTTTCGCTGCCCTGTACTGCATGTTACGCAAATTTACATTAGCGTAATTAGTAAACGTTACTTCATCAGTAAAGAGCACACGCTGGGAAAACATAGAGTCGTCTCTGTATGGCGATCGAAATCCCGGTCTCGAATGCCTGATGTAGTGACAGATCGTAGGGATGAAAATTTTGTCGACGCAGGAAGCGAATGACACTCGTCTGGCTGATTCCACATTCCTGCAATATGTCTCGTACCACTATGTGGATTCATTAGCGCCGTAGCCAGAACAGCTTTCTCGTGTGCTCTGTCAGTTTCTTTTCTTCTCTTGTTTTTGACGTTTAAGCATCCTCTCCGTACTAGTTCCACATAATTTGTGCAATTGCCTGTCGCGTCGAACTTTGGCGGACCGGCAAGATAGTCTGTATTTCTGTACTGTTTTTACGGCATTTCTTTTACATTCGCCATCGGAACGTAGTGTACCCAACTTCTCCTCATTGGTATACATGTCTGCAAGCAACGAATGTTGAAATGGGAGTGAGCGGCCTGCAGTAGAGACAAGTAAACAGGTAAATGTGTTGACATTCTGACACAGCGTAGCACGAGAGCTCAGCTTGGAGGAGGTGTTTGCACCGCTAATGACGATTCTGGCCGCTGTCCTATCAAATTGTAGGGCATTTCTCGAACTGTGTTACGACAGGTTTCAAGGTCACCATTAACAAACGCTATATCACTGCAATTTTCTTCTCAAAGTATACGGATCTATTTAAAAGGAAATACTTACTTCAATGTCAAGCCCGCACGGTTGGCCGTGCGGTGTAACGCACGGCTTTCCGGGCGGGAAGGAGCGCCGGTCCGCGGCGCGAATCCGCCCGGCGGATTTGTGTCGAGGTCCGGTGAGCCGGCCAGTCAGTGTATGGTTTGTAGGCGATTTTTAAAAATGGTTCAAAAGGTTCTGAGCACTATGGGACTTAACATCTGAGGTCATCAGTCCCCTAGAGCTTAAAACTAATTAAACCAAACTAACCTAAGTACATCACACACATCCATGCCCGAGGGAGGATTCGAATCTGCTACCGTAGCAGTCTCGCGGTTCCGGACTGAAGCGCCCAGAACCGTGTGGCCACAACGGCCAGCAGGCTGTTTTCCATCTGCCTCGGCAAATGCGGACTGGTTCCCCTTATTCCGCCTCAGCTACACTGTCGGCGATTGCTGCGCAAACAAGTTCTCCAAGTACGCGTACACCACCATTACTCTACCACACAAACATAGGGGTTACTCTCGTCTGGTGTGAGACGTTCGCTGGGGGGTCCACGGGGGGCCGAACCTCGCAATAACCCTTTGTTCTGTGTGGGGCGGCGGAGGGGTGAAGTGGACTGTGGTAGTCGTCACGGGGTTGCGGACCACCGCAGCTGCGGCGGGGACGATGCCTTACCGTCGTTTCTAGGTCCCCAGTTAACATAACACAACATAACATACTTCTAATCTCCATTGATATCAGCGGTAGAACATTAACCAAACAAAAAAATACGTGCCCGTCGATGCTCTAACATTTGCCGAAAACCGCGTTTGTATATGTGGAACTGTTCACAATACGAAATAAAAGGAGTGTTACATCTTACGTGACCATATAGGATAAAACTGTAAGAAAAACTCGAGAAGCTCTTGACCGATTTACTTCAGATGTTCACACGATGCTCTCATAAACATCAAGATGGACATCAGCTACTGGTGTTTCAGTACATATACTAAATAGATATATACAGAGTGTTAAAAACTGGCAAATACTTTGAGAGGTATAATAATGGCGTGTGACGAGGGCCTCCCGTCGGCTAGACCGCCCGCCTGGTGCAAGCCTTTCGATCTGACGCCACTTCGGTGACTTGCGCGTCGATGTGGATGAAATGAGGATGATTAGTACAACACAACACCCTGTCCCTGAGCAGAGAAAATCTCCGGCCCAACTGGGAATCGAACCCGAGCCCTTAGGATTGACAGTCTGTCTGCTCGGGGCGGACGTCGCAAGACACCCGTTTCTTTTCGTCGGTGATCCATTAACTCAGTTTTTTTTTTATTACAGAGGGCAGTTAACCCTCTGACCGAACACGCTGAGATACCATGCCGGCGTCCACTCAGCGCACCGGGGCGGACACTTTGAGAGGTGATAGTACTCATCGAAACAAGAAAACCAAATCCTATAAACATAGGTCTGGAAGTGTGAACCAGTAGTGGAACAAAGAGAGCACCACCCCACACTGTATTGTTGCCAGATTTATACCAGATGGCGGATCCAAGATGGCGGCCATAGATGTGGCAATGTCACGCTGACATCATGGCAGGAAGTTCAAATTTGGTGGGAAAATAGGTCAATTGGGCTACCTCCACTAAACTAACTCCATCCACCTGTCCCCTACCCCCTCCCCACCCCCAAATGGTAATTGGTTCGAAAAGGATTTAGTGTTGGCTGGGATGCCAGATAGGATAGACGTAAGCTTTATTTTGTATGCATTGCAGTATATTGTTTATTTAAACAATTTGAGTCGTCATAGACAGTAACTCTATTGAGTGTGTTCCCTGGAGGCCCAGAGTCTAACTGACCTAGTTCACACCACCACCAGAGGCCGCTGTTGGCCCTGCACCCCTGCTCTCTGATGACAGAATCCAAGATGGCGGTCTGGGGAAAAAATGGTGGGAAATTGGCTCAGCCTATGCTGAGCCTCCCAACAGAATGGGCATAATTGTTTACTGTGTACTATGTGTTCAATGGATGAGATGCCTGTGCTGCAGAAGGAGGGGTTTGACAGTTATATTGGCTGCAATCATGCAGCTGATGGTGCGTCCATAGCAACCTGCATGACACTTGGAATGCAATGATATTTGATGAATGTATAAAGAAGATGAATAAGCTATATCAAATAATAAAGATGTAGCAGGATAGGGCTAAGTTACACTTCCCAACTTATGCTTATAAATGTGTGTGCTGTAGCTGTAGATCATTCAATAAAAAACCAGTCAGCCTTCTGAAGTGCAAGAGGCAACACATTCATCCATTCTGGCCCTGGTATCCATGTGTAGAGTTGAGGAAAAGCTGGCGATGAGCAAGGACGAATTTAATAACTGTACTACATGCAAACATACAGCTGAAAACTGTATCCATAGCCTCCTACACAATAAGTGGAGAGAAAAGGTAATAGATGAGACTGTGGTGAATACTTTTTGAGCCACATGGGGTAGCTATGTGCTCTCAGGCGACTTGCCACGGTTCAAATGACTCCCCCCATCTGAGGTTCTAGTAGTTTGGTCCCTTTAATCTCCCACACCAACCAACCATCTGAGGTTCGAGTCTTCCCTGGAGCATAGGTGTGTGTTGCCCTTAGCATATGTTAGGTTAAGTTAGATTAAGTAGTGCGTAAACCTAGGGACTGATGACCTCGGCAATTTGGTCCCATAGGAACTTACCACAAATTCCCAAAAAAGAAAAAAAATACTTTTTGACAAATAATGGCAATGTAGTGGGATGGAGTGAAGACGCATTTCAGAACTCACACGGATAGATTCTACCTGTTTTGAAATTGTCTAACATCCCACATCAAGTTCGCCCTATACCACAATGAACCACAGGTGTTCACCTAGCGGTTTGATGACCAACTGACATATTTCACAACACAGCCAAAACAGGGCGCTATCGGCCCTCCCACAACCCCTTCCCGTGATGGGTGGTCGATAAAAATAGGATGGGAACCAATAGGAACACTGAATCAGTCATGTGATAGGCTTCAGTCAATAGGATGACAGTATCTGGTGACGTCATTGGAGGAGATATAGGGCAGATTCAACAGCTCTGACGCCTCAGTCTCACTTAGTCAGCAGCAGCAGCAGCAGCGGAAGAAAAAGAAGAACCATGAAGCATCAGCAGCAGCATTCGAGATCCAGCACAGATCTGCAGAACAGGAAGAAATGGAAAAGTAAGTATCCCACATCATACCTATGTTTATAGTTATTATTACCATTAGTTGTTTTCGTATCTTGGTCTGTACGTAGCGCTTCAAATGGTTCAAATGACTCTGAGGTCATCAGTCCCCTAGAACTTAGAACTACTTAAACCTAACTAACCTAAGGACATCACACACATCCATGCTCGAGGCAGGATTCGAACCCGTGAACGTAGAAGTCGCGCGGTTCCAGACTGCAGCTCCTAGAACCTCTCGGCCACCTCGACCGGCTTCTGGTACTACTGTCTCCATACATATTTGATGACATCTCCCTCTCTAAGTTTAGAGATTACTGAAATAACGTCATTCAAATGAACTGTATTACGTGCAACAATTGATGCCATGAGTTAGGGTCGTCACAATGCATATACTGCGGCGTTCGATTGTTCACTGTCGATGCCATGACCGCTGCTGCTGTTGTTGTTTTCACCATAAAGTACTGGTTTTATAGTGGTGTTATATTTCTTGTCGTTCAGATTTTTTGCTATCTTATGTACATCAGTCGAATGCGGTATTTCATGGTACATTTCACAGTCATTAACTGAATAATTTATTGGTTTTTTTGTGGGTCTTACGAAAATAAGATTCATTAAGCCAAGTGTTATCCCACTCCCTGTCACTAATCTGTATTTCGTCGTCAGCTACATTTATAATCTGCATTCGCAGCATGTATGGTGTTCCCCTTCTGATGCCTAGTGTTCTGTCTATCTGGCCAGGGGAATGACGGATAATGAAACGATGGCAACACCATCGTTATCATGTGGTCTTGTTCTTGGTGAGAGCTGCAGTGGAATGAAAATTCATTCAGTCTAGCGTATGATAAGTACTCATGGTTTTGTGATTCTTACAATGAAAGTGCTGAAGAAGGAGGAGGGTGTCTACTCAGTCCGCCGAAATTCAAGGAGATATCACCGATCATATTAATAGACTGCTCAACACAAAACAAGATAAATAAGTATAGATATATAGATGTAGGAACTGAATTAGAATCTTCGGTAAATTTCCCGAAAAGCAATGCATCGTGTGCTCTGGTTCTACATGATTAACATGATTAACTACTGCCCGCTCACCGATGTTGTGCAACGAGTTCTAAAAATTAAGAGGTGCTGCGCCATACCAAGAGTGTTACACAATGGTATCTGATGGTGTGTGGCCGAGCGGTTCTAGGAACTACAGTCTGGAACAGCGCTATCGCTACGGTCGCAGGTTCGAATCCTGCCTCGGGCATTGATGTGTGTGATGTCCTTAGGTTAATTAGGTTTAAGTAGTTCTATGTCCTAGGGGACTGATGACCTCAGAAGTTAAGTCCCATAGTGCTCAGAACCAGCCATCTGAAGGTGTAAACATTATTTCAGACTTTCAGGATTCCTATGACAATGAGCACAGTCAGTTCGTATTTAAAGATGTTGCTTTCGTAGCATATACAGAAGGTGCCAAAATAACAGACATTCATTTCTACCATGGAATTCATTGAGATAATCCTGCCATATCCTATAAAGACATGGTAACGCCACTTCGATTATTCGACCGCACGGATACCATCATCCACGTGAAGGGGAACGCACCTCATCGACGTGTCGAATTTTCAAGTTTACTGCTATTCGAGACCTGGTGTTCTATGGATGTCCTACTCTCCATCGACTCAAGAAGTAGATGTGTGAAAACAGTGCTACAGTGTGTGCTTTTAAAAATGTAAAATTACTTTTAATTCAGATCAGAAATAAATGAATTTGTACCTCATAATATGTGTATGATTTCTCTTCACCCTCTTCCCTCTTTGATAGTATATAGTTTCGTCCAGATACTATGTCTATGATTTTCTTCAAGCACAAGTGATATATTCTGAGACATGTTTGCTATATTTCTTTGGAAGCAGACACAGTCATGTACCTTCTGCTTCCATAAGTCAATTCGTGCTGCACGATAGGCCTAATTCCATGCAACCATTCCACATATTTTGTTATCTATCATCTTAAACGTCACCTACTTCATAGCACTAATGTCATTTGTATCATGCACATCCTTATATATGTACAATACGACAGGGGTAGGTTTTTTTGTAAATAGCAACAACAAAGACATATGGGAAAAAAGTTTTTCATTTACTCATGTCACATAAATACAATTCAGTTCTTGATATGCAATATAGTTCTTGTTGTACAATATGATCTTGAGGTTCAATTTGATATAAATCTACACCAAAGACTTTTTTTTTTACTACTGCAACTCAATTCTACATTCCCAGTAACATAGCTTTTACAACAATTCTGATAGACTCTGTACACTTAGAAACTAATTTCCACAGCCTCAATGGCAAATGTTTTTACAATAATTCTATATAGAAATATATACTTAAGAATTAATCTGACTTGGATGGCTAGATGCAGGAGAAAAACTTAAAAACTGCTCTATTTACAGGACGCACTTGTGGTACACATACGTTTTGTGTGAATAAATAAGTATACAAATAACATCCTGGTTTTGTCGGGTGTTCTGCTGGATATCAGCGTCGTACTTGCACGATATTTCGGTCACGTAGCTTGTAACCTTCATCAGGTGCGACCTGAGACTGCTCCTCGAGTGGACCTGGTCCAGTATTTATGCCTATGGCCTTCCCCCTCCACCAACGGCTACAGGCGCTTCCTCGGTGGTACGCGCCCATTCCCTGCGACCTGCTGGAGCGTTGCTGCTCCGTTTTCTGTCCGCTGCGGTTCCAGGTGTTCCCTCTGCGGTCCGCGCCCACCAGTCCCACTTCTGGGTGTTCCATCTTCGGTCTGGTGAGCCTGGAAGTCCGATAGGGGCTCGTTTTCCATCTCCATGCCTTCACAAAAGAAGACGAAGCAAATATTCCAGAATTCGAATCAAGAACAGCTGAGAACATGAGTAACGTAGAAGTAAATATCCTCGGAGTAGTGAAGCAACTTAAATCACTTAATAAAAGCCAGTCTTCCTGTCCAGACTGCATACCAATTATGTTCCTTTCAGAGTATGCTGATGCAATAGCTCCATGCTGAACAATCATATACAACGGTTCGCTGCACATGTCACATCAATATTCAAGAATGGTAGTAGGAGTAATCCTATAAATTTCAGTCCCATATCATTAAGTCGCTATGTAGCAGGATTCTGGAACATATATTGTGTTCGAACATTATGAATTACCTCGAAGAAAACCGACTATTGACCCACAGTAAACATGGATTTAGAAAACATCGCTCCTGTGAAAACACAACTAGCTCTTTATGCACATGAAGTGTTGAGTGCTATTGACAAGAGGTTTCAGATAGATTCCGTATTTCTGGATTTCCGGAAGACTTTTGACACTGTATCACACAAGCGGCTTGTAATGAAATTGCGTGGTTATGGAATATCGTCTCAATTATGTTCCAGGATTCGTGATTTCCTGTCCGAGAGATCACAGTTCGTAGTAACTAACGGGACGTCATCGAGTAAAACGTGTTTCTGGCGTTCCCCAAGGTAGTGTTATGGGCCCTTTGCTGTTCCTTACCAATATAACCGATTTAGCAGACAATCTGAGCAGCCGTTTTAGGTTGTTTGCAGATCAGCCTGTCGTTTATCGACTAATAAAATCATGAGAAGATGAGAACAAATTGCAAAACGGTTTTGAAGAGATAACTGAATGGTGCGAAAATTGGCAATTGACCCTAAATAACGAAAAGTGTGAGGGTCATCCACATGAGTTATAAAAAGAATGCGTTAAACGTCGTTTTACTGGCAGGACACTTAGCAAATCTAACAGATTTACTAAGGAGACTGCCTACACTACGCTTGTCCGTCCTTTTTTGGAGTACTGCTGCGCGGTGAGGGATCCTTACCAGATAGGACTGACGGAGCACATCGAAAAAGTTCTAAGAAGGGCAGCACGTTTATCGCGAAATAGGGGAGAGATTGTCATTGAAATGATACAGGATTTGGGGTGGACATCATTAAAAGAAATGCGATTTTCGTTGCGCGGGAATCTTCTCACGAAATTCCAATCACCAAGTGAGAAACGCTTACCATGATAATATAAGGAAAACTACATCTCGTACGGAAAGATATAAGTGTTTGTTCTTTCTGCGCGCTATACGAAATTTGAATATTAGAGTATTGTGAAAATGGTTCGATGAACCCTCTGTCAGGTGCTTAAATGTGATTAGCAGAGTATCCATGTTAGATGCAGATGTACATGTAGTTGGAGGCCGCATTGCCAGCGACTATCGAACATGCAGGATGCTGTCGTCTGCTAGTTAGGGTTCACGTTGGTACCAACGACGCCTGTTGCATGCGTTCTGAGTCCATCCTGAGTTCATATAGCCTGCTGTCAGAGGTGGTGAAAGCTGTTGGCCTTGAGCGCGCGGTACAAGCGTAGCTTCCCATTTATACCATTGTTCCCTCATTTGGTAGGGTCTTTTAGTTTGGAGTCGAGTGGAGGGTCTGTACCAAAGGCTTCGTCAACTCTGTGACGGTCTTGGCTGCAAATATCTAGACTTGTGTTATCGGATGGGGAATTGTAGGAACCTCTTGATATGTCATCGATGCATTACACAAAGGAAGCAGCTACTCGCGTCGGAGAGTACATTTCAGCACTTCCGTAGGAAAGCGTTATCTGTAAATTGTTGTAGTATTCGCTTAAAGATCCCAAATTTACTTCCCTTCCGATCATATAATACCTTTTGGTGGTAACGTCAACCTTTCCAGCATAAACTGGGACATCTTTGGTTTCTTTCCAGGGGGTGCAGACAGACAGTCTTGCGAAGTACTTTTTCACACGTTTTTCGAACACTGTCTTGAGCAGCTAATTCGACATTCCACAAGCAATGAAACTATCTTAGACCTTGGAGCTACAAACAGGCCGCACCTTATCGATGGTGTCAATAAAGGGATCGGTATTAGTGATTATGATGTCATAATAGAGACTATAGATGCTAAAGTTAATATATCGGACAAGATGGCTGGGTGAGCGTTTCTGCTAGGGAACAAGTAAGCGCCGGCCGGAGTGGCCGAGCGGTTCTAGGCGCTACAGTCTGGAACCGGGCGATCGCTACGGTCGCAGGTTCGAATCCTACTTCGGGCGTGGATGTGTGTGATGTCCTTAGGTTAGTTAGGTTTAAGCAGTTCTAAGTTCTAGGGAACTTTTGACCTCAGAAGTTAAGTCCCATAGTACTCAAATCCATTTGAACCATTTTTGAACAAGTAAGCAGTTGTTAGCATCTCACATACACAATAAACTGCTGTCATTTAGTTCCAGCATTATGGGCACAATGGAATTATGAGCAAGTTTAAACAAATTTTAAACTGTGCTCTTGACAAGTATGTGCATAAAAGGTAGATTAAGGCCGGAAAATACACGCCGTGTCCTAGCAAAGAAATTCGTGAATTACTGAAGAAGCATAGATTGTTGCACTCTCGGTTCAAAAGACAAGACGCAAAAGACTACAGGTGAAGGTTAGTAGAGATTTGTGCGCCTGTAAAAAATATTTATCCGTGAACCATACACAGCTACCATCGCCACACTGTAGCAAAAGATCTTGCAGAGAATCCGAGAAAATATTGGTTCCAAGTAAAATTGCTAAGCGGGTATAAGGCTTCCATCCAGTCACTCCCCCCCCCCCCCCCCCCCTCCCCACCCGTCATGAACCATGGACCTTGCCGTTGGTGGGGAGGCTTGCGTGCCTCAGCGAAACAAATAGCCGGACCGTAGGTGCAACCACAACGGAGGGGTATCTGTTGAGAGGCCAGACAAACGCGTGGTTCCTGAAGAGGGGCAGCAGCCTGTTCAGTAGTTGCAGGGGCAACAGTCTGGATGATTGACTGATCTGGCCTTGTAACACTAACCAAAACGGTCTTGCTGTGCTGGTACTGAGAACGGTTGAAAGGGGAAACTACAGCCGTAATTTTTCCCGAGGGCATGCAGCTTTACTGTATGGTTAATGATGATGGCGTCCTCTTGGGTAAAATATTCCGGGGGTCCTCCTTTCTGAACTCCGGGCGGGGACTACTCAGGAGGACGTCGTCATCAGGAGAAAGAAATTGGCGTTTTACGGATCGGAGCGTGGAATGTCAGATCCCTTAATCGGGCAGGTAGGTTAGAAAATTTAAAAAGGGAAATGGATAGGTTAAAGTTACATATAGTGGCATTTAGTGAAGTTCGGTGCCAAAAGGAACAAGACTTTCGGTCCGGAGAATACAGGGTTATAAATACAAAGTCAAATAGGGGTAATGCTGGAGTAGGTTTAATAATGAATAAAAAAATAGGAATGCGGGTAAGCTACTACAAACATCATAGTGATCGCATTATTGTGGCTAAGAAAGACACGAAACCGTCGCCTACTACAGTAGTACAAGTTTATATGCCAACTAGCTCTGCAGATGACGCAGAAATTGAAGAAATGTATGATGAAATAAAAGAAATTATTCAGATAGTGAAGGGAGAGGAAAATTTAATAGTCATGGGTGACTGGAATTCGACTGTAGGAAAAGGGAGAGAAGGAAACGTAGTAGGTGAATACGGATTGGGGCTAAGAAATGAAAGAGGAAGCCGCCTGATAGAATTTTGCCCAGAGCATAACTTAATCATAGCTAACACTTGGTTCAAGAATCATAAAAGAAGGTTCTGTAGATGGAAGAAGCCTGGAGATACTGACAGATTTCAGATAGATTATGTAATGGTAAGACAGAGATTTAGGAATCAGGTTATAAATTATAAGAAATTTCCAGGGACAGATGTGGGCTCTGACCACAATCTATTGGTTATGAACTGTAGATTAAAACTGAAGAAACTGCAAAAAGGTGGGAATTTAAGGAGATGGGACCTGAATAAACTGACTAAACCAGAGGTTGTACAAAGTTTCAGGGAGAGCATAAGGGAACAAATGGCAGGAATGGGGGAAAGAAATACAGTAGAAGAAGAATGGGTAGCTTTGAGGGATGAAGTAGTGAAGACAGCAGAGGATCAAGTAGGTAAAAAGACGAGGGCTAGTAGAAATCCTTGGGTAACAGAAGAAATATTGAATTTAATTGATGAAAGGAGAAAATATAAAAATGCAGTAAATGAAGCAGGCAAAAAGGAATACAAACGTCTCAAAAATGAGATCGAGAGGAAGTGCAAAATGGCTAAGCAGGGATGGCTAGAGGACAAATGTAAGGATGCAGAGGCTTATCTCACTGGGGGTAAGATAGATACTGCCTACAGGAAAATTAAAGAGACCTTTGGAGAGAAGAGAACCACTTGTATGAATATCAAGAGCTCAGATGGAAACCCAGTTCTAAGCAAAGAAGGGAAAGCAGAAAGGTGGAAGGAGTATATAAAGGGTCTATACAAGGGCGATGTACTTGCGGACAATATTATGGAAATGGAAGAGGATGTAGATGAAGATGAAATGGGAGATACGATACTGCGTGAAGACTTTGACAGAGCACTGAAAGACCTGAGTCGAAACAAGGCCCCCGGAGTAGACAACATTCCATTGGAACCACTGACAGCCTTGGGAGAGCCAGTCCTGACAAAACTGTACCATCTGGTGAGCAAGATGTATGAAACAGGCGAAATACCCTCAGACTTGAAGAAGAATATAATAAATCCAATCCCAAAGAAAGCAGGTGTTGACAGATGTGAAAATTACCGAACAATCAGTTAAATAAGCCACAGCTGCAAAATACTAACTCGAATTCTTTACAGACGAATGAAAAAACTAGTAGAAGCCGACCTTGGGGAAGATCAGTTTGGATTCCGTAGAAATACTGGAACACGTGAGGCAATACTGACCTTACGACTTATCTTAGAAGCTAGATTAAGGAAAGGCAAACCTACGTTTCTAGCATTTGTAAACTTAGAGAAAGCTTTTGACAATGTTGACTGGAATACTCTCTTTCAAATTCTAAAGGTGGCAGGGGTAAAATACAATGAGCAAAAGGCTATTTACAATTTTTATAGTAACCAGATGGCAGTTATAAGAGTCGAGGGACATGAAAGGGCAGCAGTGATTGGGAAGGGAGTGAGACAGGTTTGCAGCCTCTCCCCGATGTTATTCAATCTTTATATTGAGCAAGCAGTAAAAGAAAGAAAAGAAAAATTCGGAGCAGGTATTAAAATCCATGGAGAAGAAATAAAAACTTTGAGGTTCGCCGATGACATTGTAATTCTGTCAGAGACAGCAAAGGACTTGGAAGAGCAATTGAACGGAATGGAGAGTGTCTTGAAAGGAGGATATAAGATGAACATCAACAAAAGCAAAATGAGAATAATGGAATGTAGTCGAATTAAGTCGGGTGATGCCGAGGGAATTAGATTAGGAAATGAGACACTTAAAGTAGTAAAGGAGTTTTGCTATTTGGGGAGCAAAATAACTGATGATGGTCGAAGTAGAGAGGATATAAAATGTAGACTGGCAATGGCAAGGAAATCGTTTCTGAAGAAGAGAAATTTGTTAACATCGAGTATAGATTTAATTGTCTGGAAGTCATTCCTGAAAGTATTTGTATGGAGTGTAGCCATAAATGGAAGTGAAACATGGACGATAAATGGTTTGGTCAAGAAGAGAATAGAAGCTTTCGAAATGTGGTGCTACAGAAGAACGCTGAAGATTAGATGGGTAGATCACATAACTAATGAGGAAGTATTGAATAGGATTGGGGAGAAGAGAAGCTTGTGGCACAACTTGGCCAGAAGAAGGGACTGGTTGGTAGGACATGTTCTGAGGCATCAAGGGATCACCAATTTAGTATTGGAGGGCAGCGTGGAGGGTAAAAATCGTTGAGGGAGACCAAGAGATGAATACACTAAGCAGATTCAGAAGGATGTAGGTTGCAGTATGTACTGGGAGATGAAGAAGCTTGCACAGGATAGAGTAGCATGGAAAGCTCCATCAAACCAGTCTCAGGACTGAAGACAGCAACAACAACAACAGAAAAGAAGTTTGTGGCACAACTTGACTAGAAGAAGGGATCGGTTGGTAGGACATGTTCTGAGGCATCAAGGGATCACCAATTTAGTATTGGAGGGCAGCGTGGAGGGTAAAAATCGTAGAGGGAGACCAAGAGATGAGGACAACCAGCAGATTCAGAAGGATGTAGGTTGCAGTAGGCACTGGGAGATAAAGAAGCTTGCGCAGGATAGAGTAGCATGGAGAGCTGCATCAAACCAGTCTCAGGACTGAAGACCACAATAACAACAACCAGTCACTCGTTGACCTGTCTGGCGTGGCAGACTTTTTCAAAGTTTCACAGTACCTGTCACCGATAATTGTGGTCCCAGCGATTCAACTCCGACGACGAGGTGAAAAAGAAGTTCATAACTTTCTGAGCAGGATGGCGGCGAGTTGGTATGAGATGGGCGTGCAAAAACTGCCACAGTGTCTACAAAAATGCATTGACAGAAATGTTAATTATGTCGAAAAATAGATAAATGTTGTAGCTGTAAACTGATGTAAACCATTGTATAAATATAAAGGTCTATGTAGTCATAAAAAAATAGGAGACTTTACTTTTGGGATTACCCTCGTAATATGCATACCTGGCGTACAGATGCAACTGAAGTAGTTGAAAATAATTAAGTCGCTCCTGATGGAATCCCCGTCCGGTTTTACAATGGGTACTCTACGGCATTGGCCACTTACTTATCTTGCATATATCACGAATCTGTCGGCAAGCGCCAAGTCCCAAGCGACTGGGAAAAAAAGCGTAAATGACTGTTTTATACAAGGAGGGTAAGAGAACGGACACGCAAAATTATAATAGACCAATATCCTTGTCACCAGTTTGCTGCAGAGTTCTAGAACATATTCTGAGTTCGAATATAATAAATTTTCTACAGACCGAAAAACTTACGTCCACGATTCATCGCTAGTGTGAAACTCAGCTGGCGATTTTCTCATTTCATATACTGGGAGCTATCGATGAAGGGCAAGAGGAAGATTCCATATTTTTAGATTAGGAGCTACGGACACACGGATAGTCTCCCAGATATGTGAGTAGTTTGAAGACTTCTTAAATAGTAGAAGCCAGTATGTTGTCCATGACAGTGATGTTCATCAGAGACTAGGATATCGCCAGGAGCTCCCCAGGAAAGATCGACAGGACCGTTATTGTCCTGGTGGGCAGTGTGTGCAGCAATGTGTGGTTGTTTGGTGATGGTGCTGCGGAGAATTTTACGAATGTGTGGTTCGTCTGTATAGGAAACCGCATATAGGACGCTAGTGCGACCTGTTCTTGAGTACTGTTTGCGTATCTGGAGCTGCAGACAGTCGGATTAAAAGAGGACATAGAAGCAATTCAGAGGCAGGTTACTAGATTTGCTAGCGATAGACTCGAACAAAATGCGTGTGTTACAAATATGTCTCAGGAATTCGAATGGGAGTCCATAGAGGGAAGGAACATTATTGAGAAGATTTAGAGAACCGTCATGACATACATTTCGCATAAGGATCACAAAGATAAAATACTACAAATCGGGGCTCATACGGAGGCATATTAACATTCGTTTTACCCTCGCTCCACGTGCGAGTGGAGCGGGAATGGAATCGACTGGTAGTGGTACAAGGCACCTACTGCCACGCACCGTACGGTGACTTGCGGAGTATGCACGTATATGTAAAACTAGAAATTTAGCTAATCAGGCCGTTGCCCCCCCCCCCCCCAAATTTAAGGGACGGTATCTCCAAATGTGCACTTCGTTTGGTTTCCTGAAACCGAACATTAGCGATTCAAAAATTTTACATGGGACGATAGTAAAGTTCGAACCCGAGCTAAAAACTGAGCGGTCCCCTGCGCTCTCATGTACGCTATGAGAAGAATGAACACTAATTGCGTTTGTCAAGCCGATTGAACTTGCGCCGCAAAGGTCTCATTGGATAAATTCAGTGTTAACTAACGCGGAATCGGCACAACGTATCGAAATTTTTTGTTTAACAATTATTTCTCAGCACAACCTATCCTGCAATATCCTTAAAAGCTCTTCAGATTTTTATGACCAACTTGTATATTTTCTCACAGTCTTCACTTCTTAATTTATGTACTCCAAATCTGTAAATTTTTTTCCAGAGAATGGTATGTCCCCGGTTTTGGTCTGTTCTCTGATCTGAATTCAATTTTTAGGTTTCTTTCTCTGATGGCATGTTGTATTCTCTCTGATATTTGTCTCCATTGCGGTAAAATATCTCTTCATCTCTTCTTTTATATTGAATTCGTTTAACTGCGACTTTGTTTTTTAATTTACTGTTATTCTCTTTGTTTATTTTGGAATGAACTTTGCCGACCAAGTGTGTCAATTTCTGGTTTAAAATTGTCTTTCTTTAGCGGATATTTGGATATTCTGCTAATGCAAGATGGACAATAAGGTTCTTTTTGGTTTTCCACGATGGCAAAAGTTGTCGTTGATCACTGAATCTATGGCTGCACGTTTTATGATATTATTGAAAGTATCTGCTGAATTTTATTTCCCAATTTCTAGATCTAGAAAATTTAATTTGTTGTTCTCTGCATGTTCTATTGTGAATGTGATATTGGGGCGTAGTTCATTGATTTTTGAATGAAATTTATTTATTTGTTGGTTAGTTTCATTGATTAGGACGAAAATTTCATCCACATATCTTTATCTACATCTACATCTACATCTACATGACTGCTCTGCAATTCACACTTAAGTGCCTGGCAGAGAACTCATTGAACCACTTCCACTATATTATCCTACCGTTCCAATCTCGAAAAGCGCGCGGCAGAAACTAACGCTTACATCTTCCCTTGCGATCTCCGATTCCTGTTATTTTAGTACAGCTCATTTCTCCCTATATAGGTGAATGTCAAAAAAATAATTTCGTCCCGGAGGCGAAAGTTGCAAATTGACATTTCGTGAAAAGATCTCGGCACATCTTAAAACGCTTTTGTTTCAGTGACTTTCAATCGAACTCACGTATCGCATCCGTGACAATTTCCCCTATTTAGCGATAATACAAACAAGATTCCCTTTTTTTGAATATTTTCGACGTGCTCCGTCAATCTTATCTGGTTCGGATCATACATTGCACAGTAGTATCTAGCAGCAGACGGACAAACATAGTGTAGGCAGTCGCTTTATTAGACCAGCTGCATCTTATAAGTGTTCTGCCAGTAAAATGCAGCTTTTAGGTTGCTGTTCCCACAACATTATCTATGTGATCGTTCCAATTTAAATTGTTCGTAATTGCAACTCCTAAGTATTAAATCGGAATGACAGCTTTTAGATATGTGTGATTTACCGACGTCAGTGGTATGAATCTGTAATTCAGCCTATTATTCCTATTTCATTTCTTGAGCATTGGTGTGATTTTTGCAACTTAACAGCCTTTAGTTGCTGATCTTTCATCGAGTGACCGGCTGTATATGAATGTGAAATACTGAACAATTATACAGCTTACTCTGAAAGGAAACTAATTGCTAAACAATTTAGACAGGATGACTTGCTATTATGAAGTGATTTAAGCTGCTTTGCTACACCATAGATATCTACCTCTATGTTGTTTATGTTGGCCGCACACTCTGATCCTTATTGTTGAATATTAACTTCTTCTTGGGCGAAGGACTTTCGGAAAAGTGTATTAAGTAACTCTACATTATTGACATTGTCATCGGTATCATTACCATTGCTATCACACGTCGATGGAATTGATTGGATCTTGTTGCTGGTGACTTCGCATACAACCAGAATCTCTTTGGATTTTCTGCCAGATTTCGAGGCAGAGTTTCATTGTGGAAATCTTTAAAACACCTCCCACAGTGGTCCACGCTAAATTTAGAACTTCTATAAAACTTAGCTAATCTTGCGTTCTTTCAAATTTGGCATGCTTTGTCCGTTTCTTCACTAACAGTGTTCTGACCTGTTTTATGTACCGTTGGGAGTCAGTTCCGTCTCCTTTTAAGTTCTTTTGGTTTCAAATCTCACCATCGCTGTTAAGCCATATCTGGTCTCCGTTCAGGTTGAGGTTGTCTAAGCGAATGTATATGTCTTTTTTAACTATTGCGCTTTTTTAAATGTTACTGCACTCCATCTCGCTACGACGACCTTGTGGTCACTAATACCTGTATCTTTCACAAAGCTCCCTATTTGATCGAGACTATTTGTTACTATGGATTCACAACCAGTTGTACTTCGAGTGTGCTCCTGAACACCGTAGGTTCGAATCCTGCCTCGAGCATGGATGTGTGTCATGTCCTTAGGTTGGTTAGGTTTAAGTAGTTCTAAGTTTTAGGGGACTGATGACCTTAGAAGTTAAATCCCATAGTGCTCAGAGCCATTTGAGCCATTTGCTCCTGAAATAATTTTTGGTGAAAGCATTTAGAACTATTT
This sequence comes from Schistocerca gregaria, assembly GCF_023897955.1. Lineage (NCBI taxonomy): Eukaryota > Metazoa > Arthropoda > Insecta > Orthoptera > Acrididae > Schistocerca > Schistocerca gregaria. The sequence goes on from NC_064931.1 coordinate 713,172,351, forward strand.
CGGACGATGCTTTATGCCTCCCACCGAATTTAAACACATAATTTCGTTAACATATAGAAGGTAGATTGAAGTAGCTACAAGTTATAATTGTGTGAGTGTGCTACCTACTTCAAATGATACTCAAGTACTCCTTGAACTGTTCACCAACTGTATCATTTGTGTTGGGAGGTCTATCCGATTTCGATAACACACCAATAAAAACTGTGTTTAATCTATTCTTTCTGAGCACCGTCAGGTCTTCCGCAAAACATTCCGCTGATCTTATCTGTCTTTAGCCAGTTTACACTACCTATAATGATCTGTACCTCCGTGCTTTCTGTTAGCGCTTGGATCTCTGGTTCTTTCCCAACACACCTACGATAGTTTACTTCCATAATACCTATGGTTCCTAGGTCAACCCTTGTCCTGTGTTTGATCTACGGCTTTGTTATTTCTCGAGACCTTCTAACATATGAAAGCCAACGGCCTTGCCGCAGTGGTAACAACGGTTCCCGTCAGACCACCGAATTTAAGCGCTGTCGGGCTGGGCTAGCACTTGCCGAGCGCTGTTGGCAAGCGGGGTGCACTCAGCTCTTGTGAGGTAAACTAAGGAGCTACTTGATTGAGAAGTAGCGGCTCCGGTCTCGTAAACTGACATACAGCCGGGAGAGCGGTGTGCTGACCACATGCCCCTCCATATCTGCATCCAGTGACGCCTGTGGGCTGAGGATGACACGGCGGCCATCGGTACCATTGGGCCTTCCAAGGCCTTTTCGGATGGAGTTCAGTTTTAGTTTTTTCTAACATATGAAACCACCTAATCTACTTCACACGTGTCCCCATACCCACGTAGCAGCCTCCTATATCTAATGGACCCCTGATCCATTATGTGGAACCCTTTACTCCACCATCCTGCGCCACAACTCAAGGAATCTGCAGCCTACACGGTCTCAGAACTGTCTGAGCCTGCCATTCAGGCCTTCCACTCGGCTCTGTACCAAAGGTTCACAAAAGATCAATTCGACTATAGTACAGATATTGACCTCTGATTTCATCTCAAAAGCAACACTGGCAGTCTTTCGCAATCCAGAAAACCGCCGGAAACCAGGAAGAATCTCTTTCCATCCTAAGCGGCACACATCATTAGTATCAATGTGAGTCACAAACTGCAGTTGATTTTACCCTATTCTCTTTATGACATTCGGAAAAATCTATTCCGGACATGGGATGAGTCCCCCCAGTGTGGACAGAGAGTGCACACTGGACTTCATCCTCTCCTTGGCAGCCATCTCCCTAAGAGGGCACGCTACACATCTAACGCAAGAGATCCCAACTACCAATAAAACCATCCTCTGTGGCTGTTCAGATCTTGCTGGCTGAGAGGCTAACTCTGAAACAGGGTAAGTGACTGTAGCTGGCTCAGGATCTTTATCTCCCACATATTTCGCCTTGGACGTGTTTGTCAGACGAACCGGAGAAACCTTTCTATCGCCCCTGGAAAGCCTTTCCCTGCCTGCTAAACTTGGGAAGAACATCCCACTCGACTACAGGTGAGGGGTGAATCTCAGTGCAGGCAGTAGCCACGGCAGCCACAATAGCGGACCCGTCAGGAGACACGTGCTGGACGTCCATAGGAGCAACACGTGTAGCCACCCCTCCCCACCCCCACCCCTCCTAAAGTGATGTCCATGGGCAAAGGCTTCAAACTGCGTGACAGGAGCCAGCAAAGCCTGGAGCTATCAGAGAAGCGTCTTTGGTGGTATTTTTTTATGTTGTTCTACTCTGATTGCTTATCCAAGAAATTATTTTCGAATTTGTAAAGAAATACACGCAAACAAGGAATTGTTTTTCATCAACTAAACGAAAGCTGCAAGACATCTTGAATACACAACTCGAGAGATAATCTGGTATGCAAGACGCCAGTAAAGCTGTTAGTCAGGGATTGATTTTTTTCTTTCGTTTCGTTGACAAGTAGCATGCATACATAAATTGTAGCAGAGTAACGTCTATTACGTTGAAATTACATGATGTAATAACGTGAGTTGTTTTAAAAGCGTTTCTGAAGTTTATCAAAGCTGTGGAATAGAACTAACAGAAAAAAAATTAATTCGTATCTTATCTTACCCTAGAGTCCTGGACTCCTAGTCTGTTGTCATCTAATGCCCAAGGTAATTTCTTTTCCTGTTTTTTATTACCTTTTGTGAGCACTTTTCTCATTATCATTAATCAATACCTGTTCATATCTTACATTTTCCAGACCCATGTTCATGTTTTAAAGGCTTCCAAATACTGTTCTTCGTGTCTTCACAGTATGCACGTGCCATGGAACATATCACCAATATTTTCGTCCTTACTAATCTACAAGGCTATTCTAAAAGAACTTTAATATTTCGTGTGCCCTTATGCACGACAACGTCATAGGCACATTCCTACTCGCAGAGAAAACTACATTGCGAAGTGTTTATCTGCAAATGTTCGAACAGTTCCTGCTACCACGAGTCGAAAGCTGTAGCCTCCCACAGTCATCCAGTACGATGGTACACCGCCACATTGGAGATTGATTGTGAGGTCTGCACTGATTGAAACATTTCCTAAAAGGTGGATGGGTTGTGACTGTCCCATCGCATGGCCCATTCGCTCTTCCGAGCACACGCCAGTAGAGCTCTTTTTATGGGGCTACGTCATGGATCATGTACACGAATCAATGAAGCTATCAGAACTGTTGATGTTGCAATGTTGATCCATAGATGGGTAGAACTGGAATACCGTCTTAAAGTTCTGCGAGCGACGAGTTGGGTACGCATTGAAGTTCTAGAATAATATAAAGTAAAATGAGAGCTGCTAAACATTTTACAACAAACCATGATGATCTGTTGCTAACAGCTTCCGAATTACGATACTGTTAAATGTCAGAGGGACTTCATGGATATTCGATTGTGCTTCCATCTACATACACACATATTTCCCCATGAAGAGCGCTCTTTTATATTTCTTTCAGATAAATTTTTAAGAAGGCATATAATACACTGAAGTCACAAAGAAACTTATATAGGCACACGTACTCAAATACAGAGATATGTAAACAGGCAGAATACGGCGCTGCAGTCGCCAACGCCTGTATAAGACAACAAGTAGCTGGCCCAGCTGTTAGATCGGTTATTGTAGCTACAATGGCAGACTGTGTTATAGTTGACGCACAAGCGACGGGACACAGCATCTCCAAAGTAGCGATGAAGTCGGGATTTTCCCATACTACCACCTCACGAGTGTACCGTGAATATAAGGAATCCGGGGAAACATCAAAACTCCGACATCGCTTCGGCCGGAAAAAGATCCTACAAGAACGGGACCAACGACGACTGAGGGGAATCCTTCAACTTAACAGAAGTGCAAACCTTCCGCGGACTGATGCAGATTTCAATACTAGGCCATCAACAAGTGTCAGCGTGTGAACCACTCAACGAAAAATCATCGGTATGCGCTTTCAGAGCCGAAGGCTTTACGCTTAGCCTGGGCCCATCAGCACCGCCTTTGGCCTGTTGATCAATGGAAATATATTTCCTGGTCGGAGGAGTCTCGTTTCTAATTATATGGAGCACATGGGCGTGCATGGAGACAACCATATGTATCCATGGACCCTGCATGTCAGCAGGGAACTGTTCAGGTTGGTGGAGGCTCTATAATTGTTTGGGGAGTGTGCAGTTTTTGTGATATGGGACCCATGATAGTCTGATACGACTCTGATAAGTAACAAGTACGTAAGCATGCTGTCTGATCACCTGCGTCCATTCTTGTCCATTGTGCCTTCCGGCCGACTTGGGAAGTTCCAGAAGGACAATGCAACACCCAGTACGTCCAGAATTGCTACAAAGTGGCTCCAGGAAGACTCTTCTGAGTTTAAACTCTTCCGCTGGCCACTAAACTCCCCAGACAGAAACATTATTGAGCATATCTGGGATGCCTTGCAACGTTCTGTTTTGAAGAGATCTCCACCCCCTCGTAGTCTTACGAATTTATAGACAGCCCTGCAGGTGTCAGTTTCCTCCAGCCCTACTTCAGACATTAGTCGAGTCCATGCCACGTCGTGTTGCCGCACTTCGGCGTGCTTGCGAGGACCCTGCAAGATATAAAGCAGGCGTACCAGTTTTTTGGCACTTCAGTGCAATAAATATCAGTTTTGAATCACAGCCCTAAGGATTTCAGTTCCAAATGTTATTTTGTTTTTACAATTCTTTCTTTTGTTCGTTGTGTAGTGTGTAAATAGTTCAATGATTCTGATCCTATCGCAAACATGCAATATTTCTGCTTCAGACTCTCCACAAGCTTTTCCAGTTTCGCTCAGATTCCTTCTCCGATTCAAAAATACACCCACCTGTTTGTGACAGGATCTTTCCCGAATCCTTACCGAAAGTCAGCTTTTCTTTTCCCTCGACCGTGTTCTTCTTCTAAATCGAAACTTTTCTTCAAATGGCTCTGAGCACTATGGGACTTAACATCTGAGGTCAGCAGTCCCCTAAAACTTAGAACTACTTAAACCTAACTAACCTAAGGACATTACATACATCCATGGCCGAGACAGGATTCGAACCAGCCTCCGTAGCGGTCGCGAAGTTCCAGACTGAAACGCCTAGAACCACTCGGTCATAGCGGCCGGCGAAGCTTTTCTTCCTTAAGCTGGCTTTCCGCATATGACTGTAGATACAGAGAAGGAATTATCTGCAAAATTCTGCTCTCATAGTTCTGTAGTCGCAAGATTTTTTGGCATGACGTTTCTTTGTCCCTCTGAGAAAAGCACGATTGCAGTCTCATTTACACCTTGGTCTCTCTTGATAAATGTTGTAGCATGCGTTCAGTATATCACCATCACCATTTTCCTTTTCTCTAACCTTTCGGCTGGGAAAAAGGGAAAGAATATAGTGGAATAGAATATTAATTTGCCATAGAAATTTTTTAAGCAGAGCTGTAAAGCAATAGCTGTAATAAATACTTCCTGACAAGGGCTTTCCAAGCCATATTACCTAAGTTATCAAATGTATGAACAACTGCATTGGTATTTTAATACAATGTTGCAAAGATCAATAAACCAAATTCTTGGACTAGGATCCGACCAGTGTTGTTCGCTTTATACAGTGACGAGATGTTTCGAGCAAGGACAGCAGAAGTGCCTCCTTATATGAAATTAAATCAGCACAGTGTTAAGACTATCGCCTTATTTGCAGATTACTAATTAGTTTTGACAACATAGGAAGATGACCTTCGGCGATCCGTTCACCTGCTAAACAAAATTTCTTACATCCTTAATTGCAACAGCAAAAGTCAATACCTTGGAAAACGTTCCATTCATCCAAAAACCAGCATCAATAATGTGATATTAGAACAGGTCAAGAACTTCAGATACATTGGGTATCGTGTCAAATACAAGACTGTGGGAGGCACTGAAGGTACAATGGCGATTATTTCTGCGATATATGGCGCCATTCTCAGGATACTGGAAAGGCACAAATAAGATTCTTCAAATCAACCGCTGTCCTAGCTTTATTGTATAGAAAGGAGACATTGGAACAACGCAGAAATGAGTCCCAGAAACGAAACGCAGAAACACAATTCTTGCTTGTAATTAAGAACTACTCCAAAACAAATCATCTAAAAAAGAGATACCAGAAAATAACTTGATATTTATTCTGTAAGATACTTTATCACTTATTATCGAATTAAATGACTGAATACGTGTTGAGAATGGATGAAATTCATGAACCAAAGTTATCTCTTAGTTAGGGAGGACGCAGAGTTCGACGTCCCAGAAAGAGCCAGACTGTTAAACAGGCAGAGTCTCGATGGCCTGTGCGGTGAAGAAGATCACTATGAAACTTTTAGGTTAACAGTGTTACTAATCACCAGATCTTTTAGAACAATTAGTATAATATCATGCTAGAAATGCAAGGTTACATTTTAATGAAATAGTTAAATCTACGTCACTCAATTAATCGTTAAAAAGACTTTGGGGAAAATTGCAGAAATCCTACATTGCCTTACTCAGGTAGGTCCTAATGGTGGTGATTTGCCATTGCCTTTCTCCTACCTATTCTGAAATTTGACGTACTTATCTGTGCAGGGTGGATTTGTGTGATAAGTTCTTGTCAAGTGTAGTGCTATGCTTCTGTTGCTGTCGGTGAAGAAAAGAGAGACAGTGAAATCTAATGCTGGCACATAGCGTTGTCGTTTAGAATAGCACCAAGGGGACCATTCATCTTCCGACGGACGGATCAGCATCTAGAATGTCACATGCCTTTACTCCATGGGACACTGCTCTGAGATTTCAAATTAAACCCGGGACATTGGCCCAAAGACTGGTAATCAGGAACCAAACGTCCCACCTCTTCTCTTTTTATTGACCCAATAAGAGCCTCAAAAATTTTTTCCACCATCATGCCAACGGTACTGCACAGACGTGCGTTAGCATTCTCGGCTACCGAGGCTGGTAAATCGACTCTCGTATTGAAAATTGTCAGCACTTAACACAATATTTAAAATTACGCGTTTCGTATCTTAGAATTCTGTCAAAAGGCGTTTACCAAGGTCAAAAAGGCAAATGTATTTAACAGGATTACATCTTCTAGCGAAAAAGCGTCAATGGCTTAGCCAAGCGTTTATCATTGGGTAGAGGCCATTTCAGACGATGCGGTAACTGGCAAGTATCAGTCAGGTCCATCTGCTGCGGACGCTGAACTCGACAGTCCATGTGTGTGTGTGTGTGTGTGTGTGTGTGTGTGTGTGTGTGTACGAGTGTGTGGGCGTGCGCTCCCTCGCCCGCGTTTGCGTATGCATGCGGTCTGTCAGTAATCTTCTCCAAACACAATCACTAGCCGTCCGTCGATATCAGTGCGTCAATGCTTTCTCAGAGAACAGAGTGTTATGTGAATTTTTTTTAAAGACCCAGAGTCACTGATAGATATGAGATACATACAACCAGGATATCAGCTGAAGTTGTGGTATCAGCGCAAACGGGACATTAAAATCGGATTTCCAGTCGTATTACAAACGCAAAAGTTTCTGACTTGTTGCAGTCTGCCACTCTTTAACAAGTTTGCGAGACACAATGTTAGAGCTGTACAGCTCTAAGCCCCGTTCATTAGACTTTGTGCTGATATCTGTTTAGGGCATTGGTGGAAACTCCGTGAACTACTTGCGAGACAGATCCTCTGCTACCCATCTGTGCGTTCAGTTTAGCGGGTTTTCGTTAAAATGGTTCTGAGCACTATGAGACATAATTTCTGAGGTCATCAGTCCCCTAGAACTTAGAACTACTTAAACCTAACTAACCTAAGGACATCACACACGTCTATGACCGAAGCTGGATTCGAACCTGCAACCGTAGCGGTCGCACGGTTCCAGACTGTAGCGCCTAGAACCACTCGACCACCACGGCCGGCGGGGTTTTTGTTATGCACCGACAATCCATTCGAGCAAAATTCAGGTCTGACCTTTGAGTACCCATGGTTGCAACACGTCGTAACGGAAGTCAGTAGCTCAGTAGGGAACAGTTTGTTCACTGTTTTTGCTGAAAACAGTTTTCGTTAGAACATTTATGGTGGTGATCTCTGTGAATTCGTATGTTCGTCAGGGAAAGCTATTTCCACTAACAGTTCGTTAAAAAAATTCTTCTACAGACGCAATAGGGAGAAATGGGGTTCAAATTGCCTTCGGCCATACGTAATTTGATTTACAACCATTTCCTTAAACTGCTCAATGCAGGTACGATGGTACTCAACTGGCCATTACAACTGCTACAGAGCGAAGATGACGTGCTACAGACGCGAAATTTAACCGACGGGAAGAAGTTACTGTGATAAGCAAATGATTAGCTTTTCAGAGCATTCGCACAAGGCTGACTGACGCCGGTGGCGACACTTACAACGTGCTGACATGAGGAAATTTTCCAAGCGATTCCTCATACACAAACAGCAGTTGACCGGCGTTGTCTGGTGAAACGTTGTTGTGATGCCTCGTGTAAGGAGCAGAAATGCATACCATCACGTTTCCGACTACAATGAAGGTCGGATTGTAGCCAATCGCGATTGCGGTTTATCGTATCGCGACATTGCTGCTCACGTTTGTCGAGACCCTATGACTATTAGCAGGATATGGAATCGGTGGGTTCAGGAGGGTAATACGGAACGCCGTGCTGGATCCCAACAGCCTCGTGTCACTAGCAGTCGAGATGACAGGCATCTTATCCGCAGGGCTGTAACGGATCCTGCAGCCGCACCTCGATCCCTGAGTCAACAGATGGGGACGTTTGCAAGACAACAACCATCTGCCCGAACAGTTCGACAACGTTTGCAGCAGCATAGACTATCAGGTCGGAGACCATTGCTGCGGTAATACTTGACGGTTCATCACAGCCAGGAGCGCCTGCAATGGTATACTCAACGACGAACCTGGGTGCACGAATGGCAAAATGTCATTTTTTTCGGATGAATCCAGGTTCTGTTTACAGCATCATGATCGTGGCATCCGTGTTTGGCGACATCGTGGTGAACACACATTGGAAGCGTGTATTCGACATCGCCATACCGGCGTATCACCCGGCGTGATGGTATGGGGTGCCATTGGTTACACGTCTAGGTCACCTCTTGTTTGCATTTCAACAGTGGACGTTACATTTCAGATGTGTTACGACCCATGGCTCTACCCGTCATTCGATCCCTGCAAAACTCTACATTTCAGCAGGATAATGCACGACCGCATGTTCCAAGTCGTGTACAGGCCTTTCTCTATACAGAAAACGTTCGACTGCTGCCCTGGCCAGCACATTCTCCAGATCTCTCACCAACTGAAAACGTCTGGTCAGTGGTGGCCGAGCAACTGGCTCGTCACAATACGCCAGTCACTACTCTCAATGAACTGTGGTATCGTGTTGAAGCTGCATGGGCAGCTGTACCTGTACACGCCACCCAAGCTCTCTTTGACTCAATGCCAGGCGTATCAAGGCCGTTATTGCGGCCAGAGGTGGTTGTTCTGGGCACTGATTTCTCAGGATTTATGCACCCAAATTGCGTGAAAATGTAATCACATGTCAGTTCTAGTATAATATATTTGTCCAATGAATACCCGTTTATCATACGCATTTCTTCTTGGTGTATCAATTTTAATGGCCAGTAGTGTAGTTCCATTGAAGAACCATTCTTCTATAGTACCACATTACAAATTGTTCTATTGTGTTATTGTCTGTCCTCTTCATCATCCACGATTCGCATCCATACAAAACTACAATCAAGAAAAATACGCACGGTAAATATTTCGTCGGATTTCAATTTATATTCAAACAGCATGTTTCTCTGTTTCAATAAAGCTGATGTTAACGTTGTCAGTCTGTATTTTATATCCTTTTTAGGATCCCGTACCTCAATCGGGAAAAACTGAATCCTTATGAATTCGCTATGTTATGCGACTGCCCGTCCGTCTGCCTGTGTCTCCGTCCAACTGTTAAAAAATCCGAGTTGTTTTGGAAATCAGCCTTATGCAAACACAATTAGTTTATTTTTATATACACCCAGACATGTTTCTTTACTAATTTGACATCTTCTGTGGGTCAAATTTTTATTTCTCTAAAGTACAATATCACATTTGTAATAATTTAATTGCTGTAGGCCTAAGAAATATAATATTTGCAATTTGCTTCGTTTTGTTTGGACACTCACCTTAAAATAACATCGCTAACAGAACCATACTATTATACACAGATTTTAGTGCTCGTTTTCGTCGTTTGTTGACAGCATGTAATCTGCAAGTCAATTCATCCATACATACAGCTCTTTATGTCACATATTTTGGTACAAACTCAATCAACACAATCTGTATGTGCAACTTTGGTAAACATTTTTGAATACAGTGATCAATAGATTATTATTTTTTTAAACTAAAGTTCGTGATCAAGACTGAACTTTAGTAAAAATAAATAAATAAATAAAACCCTGTATGTTTCTTCCCGTTGATCTCGAACCACAAAATTTTTCAAGCAGCAAGAATAGACAGCAAAGTAAAGGAAAAAATCAGAAAACTATTAATGAATAATTATATCACACGAGAAATATTTTTCTGTCATTATCAAATTGAAATTTGTGTGACATACTGAGGTCTTCGGTCTCTAATGGAGTGTGAAACACTTAAACTTCTAAGTCAGTGCAGTCAAGAGAAACGGCCATTATGTCGCATATTTTAATACCCGAAAATTCATTCGTCAAAACGCATAGAATACTCCACGTTGACATAAAATCATGAAATTAGGCAATAATCAAAGTTTCATAGTACAAATAAAGTAAAAGAAATCAGGAATTTGTTAATTTCTGAGTATATCACACAAAAAAGTTTTCTTTTTTCATTTATTATCCGACTTCAGAATTGAAATTAAAACATTCTCGAAAGCCTTAGAATCCCTGGGACCGGTATCTTGCCAGTATCAGTGTCGATAACAGGCAAAAATCCTCGAGATTCTTGATTCCTACTCGCACCAGGCCAATTTTTTAATTTTGACATCATCATTTATTTTGTTACCCAAATAGCAAAACTCGCCTACTGGGATCGGTGTCACATTTGTTAATTCAACGTCGTCAGCGCCTCTGGCTTGAGTAGACTTCCCAAGTTTCTTATTTGTCGATTTTCGTCTTACAACCTTTTATGAAGACACTAACAATTCAATTAAATATATCATCCAAGTAATTCGCTTTGACTGATAGAATTACAGTGTCATTGACAAACACAAAAGTAGTGAAGCCTGACATTGTCAATGAGGAGACGGCGGTCTTAATAAAAATTTTAATATAAAAACTTTTAATTTTCAGTATACATTTAAGGCACGATGACTAATTTCGTTTGGTTTCTAAGATCATTTTTAGATCTGTAAACAAATGGAGTAAAAGCAGTCTAAGAAAATTTTATACAGTGAAGTGGGAGATAAGCAATGTATAACACCTGAGAAAATTATAAAAGGAAAGCCAACTCCCATAACAAATTTTAACATACGACAAATTCACTTATCGATGTTGTAGAAGTAATTTATTTTTAAGATGGAATACCACTGAAATTGCAAAACATCGGTGAGCATAGGTTGAAAAACATCATTAGTTGCAGTCATGCAATGACATGCGTTCGTATCATGGTCCAACAAGACTAATAGAATAATGCTCGCTTACATGCCACTGTTGTAATCCAACACACTCTGCAATGTATTGACATGTTGCCTTGGCCTGCTCGATCACAAGATCTGTCCCCAATTGAGCACATATGGGTCATAATCGGACGATAAGTCAAGCGACATCCACAACCAGCGTTAACCATCCCTGTATCGACCGACCGAGTGCAACAGGCATGGAACTCCGTCCCAAAAACTGACATCTGGCACCTGTATAGGACGATGCATACACGTTTGCATGATTGCATTGAACATTCTATCGGTTATACCGTTTATTAGTCTATCAGCATTTTACATTTGCAATGGCTGACATTAACCTGTAATCTTGCAATGTTAATCACTTACATGTGTTATCTAGACAAATGTATTCACCAAATTTCATTACTCTACATTAATTATTTTTTGGTATTGCGACTTTTTCCCACTTCAGTGTCGTTAAGTGGCAGCACACCATACGTAAAAGACAAATTCTGCATAACTTTCAAATGATGAAAAACAACAAAGTACAGCGTATCATTAAAAATATGAATAAAACATCATAATCTCGCAAGATGCTTTTAGGACAGGTGTGCTGTGAGGTGGGAACAAAGTCACCGTGGAGAAATTCGGTAAACTGATGCCACCGTTGGATTTCTGCAGAGTGTCTATTATATATATATACGTGGAAAAGGTAAGGTCAGTGTGAATGAGGAAATCATAGGGGATGGCATTGTTTGGTCAGATGTAGATGGGCGCACAGGTAACAGTGAGTGTTTTGGAGAAGAGGCTAAGGATAAGGGTTCAGTGGTAGTATTGACTAATGGTTGTGGCTGGGTGGGGATGTATTTTCCTGTGATGGCCTATTGCTAATCTGTCTCTGGCCAGGCATAGAGGGTTATCAGTACAGTGGAGGATAATGGAAGAGGTACAGATGGTGTGGCGTGGTTGTGGGAACGTTTCGTTAAGGATGAAGGTATCAATGTTGAGTTGGGACAGGGTATGAATAAAAAGCGGCTTCCTGTTGGGTAGGGAGCAGATGTTGCTATATAGCACGTTGCAATGCTTTTCGGTCATTCAGAGAGGCCAGGAATGGGACTGCAGGGATCAGGAGTGGAGAGATTTATACGAGGGTGTCGAGACAGGTGAAGATGAAGTGGACATTGTCGTAGGAGTATGTGGCTTGGCTGTTCAGGTGGAATAATGAACACAAAGCAAGGGAAATTCGCTGAATAGTGATGGGTCATTGAAAGAGGTGAAAATTTTGGAGGACAGCAGTAAGAAAACAGATGATGCTCTCAGCAGTGTGGCTAGGTGGGAGGAGGAAGTTCTTGGGATGGATGAGAAGGTCAATAGGGCGGACAGACCCAATTAATTCAGATTTGATGAGTGGGGGTTCAGCTTTGCACATGATGGAGTAAGTAGGGTGACAATCATTGCAGGTGTTGCAGGTGGGGGGGGGGGGAGGAAACCTAGGTTGAGAAATTGCTTAAAGAGGTGGGACTGCTTACAGTGGTGGCAGGTGGGAGGACTACACTCCTGGAAATTGAAATAAGAACACCGTGAATTCATTGACACATTCCTGGGGTCAGATACATCACATGATCACACTGACAGAACCACAGGCACATAGACACAGGCAACAGAGCATGCACAATGTCGGCACTAGTACAGTGTATATCCACCTTTCGCAGCAATGCAGGCTGCTATTCTCCCATGGAGACGATCGTAGAGATGCTGGATGTAGTCCTGTGGAACGGCTTGCCATGCCATTTCCACCTGGCGCCTCAGTTGGACCAGCGTTCGTGCTGGATGTGCAGACCGCGTGAGACGACGCTTCATCCAGTCCCAAACATGCTCAATGGAGGACAGATCCGGAGAGCTTGCTGGCCAGGGTGGTTGACTTACACCTTCTAGAGCACGTTGGGTGGCACGGGGTACATGCGGACGTGCATTGTCCTGTTCGAACAGCAAGTTCCCTTGCCGGTCTAGGAATGGTAGAACGATACCCCAGGAGCAACAGTATCCCTAATTTGCTGGGAAGTGGCGGCACTGCGTAGGATCCTACGGTCTTGGTGTTCATCCGTGCGTCGCTGCGGTCCGGTCCCAGGTCGACGGGCACGTGCACCTTCCGCCGACCACTGGCGACAACATCGATGTACTGTGGAGACCTCATGCCCCACGTGTTGAGCAATTCGGTGGTACGTCCACCCGGCCTCCCGCATGCCCACTATACGCCCTCGCTCAAAGTCCGTCAACCTCACATATGGTTCACGTCCACGCTGTCGCGGCATGCTACCAGTGTTAAGGACTGCGATGGAGCTCCGTATGCCACGGCAAACTGGCTGACACTGACGGCGGCGGTGCACAAATGCTGCGCAGCTAGCGCCATTCGACGGCCAACACCGCGGTTCCTGGTGTGTCCGCTGTGCCGTGCGTGTGATCATTGCTTGTACAGCCCTCTCGCAGTGTCCGGAGCAAGTATGGTGGGTCTGACACACCGGTGTCAATGTGTTCTTTTTTTCATTTCCAGGAGTGTATTTATCGCTGTTGAATAGACCTTCAGACACCATATCAGATGTTTCACAGGTGGATTCACCTTCGAACCTTTTCCAGGTGCATGGTGGATCCATCTCTAAGCCCCATACCGACAATAACCTGTGGTGTATCCACCTTCGAACCTTATCCTGGAAGTAACACATGGTCGATCCACCTATGGGCTCTATCCTGGTCCCTCTGATTTTTGAACTTGCATCTGATTTTTTAATTTCCCGCCAGTAGAGGGTGGGGAGAGGATGCCTTGGGATTTCCCAGAGGGAGGGAGGAGGAGGAGGAGGGGGAGGAGGGCTAGGGGGTTGCTCAGAAGGATGGATTATCTCTAGGGAGTCATAAATCAGGTAGCTTAACAATAGGTGAAGGGGTTATGGCATCAATTTAATTAATCACCTTATCAATTTGATATCAATTTCCTATCAATTTGATATCAAAAGTGCCGTGAAACTCCCTTTGCTTTACTATTTTTACTGTTTTATAAAATACTTTTAGCAGACGAGCTAAGTTGATGCTGATGCAGTTTTCTGAGGAGTCCTGCTGCTGAGACGAAATAACTGCAGTTCATCCGAATCACAATATGACCTCAATTTGTTCAGGTCATTAGGCAGAAGGGTCCCAGACAAAAAACAAAATGGTCCTTGTACAAATCTTACCTGTAAGATGCTATTTACTATACTTTGACTATACTTTCAGACCGTGTATGATGTGATTTACAGTTCATGTCAGTGTCATCAGCTAATCTAAAATGGTACAGATATGATGTGTTTATGAGTATTCCTTCTGCATCCCAGCTTAATGACTTTAAGACCTCTTACAAAGCAGCAGAAAATAGTTTCGGTGAAATGAAGTACGCTTGCCTCACTTTTCTCAATTCTAAACAGTTCCTTCTTGATATAGTCGAATGGAAGCTCCAGCCTTGTTGCATATATTCTTCAATGAGCTGATGTAGGGAGGTTCTGTCATTTGACTGTGAAGTATTACCGCCAGAGATTTTATTGTGACAGTCAAGCACTTCCATAAAATCTGGTAGCTAACATTCGTTGCAGCCTTCTATATGTCACGGATTCGAGGCCCCTTCCGCCGGAGATTCGAGTCCTCCCTCAGACATGAGTGTGTATGTTGTTCTTAGTATGAGTTATTTTAAGCTAGTTTAAGTAATGTGTAACTCTAGGAACCGATGACCTCAGCAGTTTGGTACCTTAGGAATTCGCACGCTCACATCCTTCTGTAATGTCGTTGACAATCTGCAGATGGTACAGTGTAGTATACCCACTTCTAAAGCCAGCTTGTTCTTTCACCTGGTTAGAGTCTATACGTGGTCGCCATTCATTTGCTTGAAGAAACCACAGTTTGCTACGGTATTAGTCAACAAGGCCGTTTGGGATCCGTGTGAAGCGCCTGTAAAAGTCAATAAGTGTGTAGCAAGTGCAACCTTAAGTCCAGTGAAAAATTTGGAAATTTGTGATAAGATCTTATGGGACCAAACTGCTGAGGTCATCGGTCCAAGTCGAGGGTTTTAATTGTCTATCACCCTGATTGCTGCAGGGCCCAGAGTGAATTTAGATTTAATGAAGTTCAGGAGAGGTTGCATTCCTGCATATGTTTTTGGTACATTATTTAAGATGATTTTAACTGACCTCCACAACTTCACAGCTGCCTTTCCGGGTGGGTCGAAACGAGGGGACTACGTTGCTTGCTCTGTTGTTTTCTCTAATCGTGACCTCAAGGTCTGGCTCCTGAAGACTTTACTGTCTTCAAGGTAGAATTATATATGATCTTGAGAGCACTGAGGCAGATGAGACGTGATTTGAGCACTAAATTTCTTGTGTGTTCCGACTGTCTGAGTGCCCCTTACTCTGTAAAACACATGTACCCTGCAGATTAAGTAGTCAGGAATATTCAGGACGCCCTCCTTCAACCACAATAGCTCCGAAAGGAAAGGTCTTAGTGTTAGGTGTCAGGGCATGTGGATATTACGGGGAACGAAACGACAGATGTAGCAGCCAAAGAGGCGTGTCGAGATCCTCAGTTAGTGTGATGTGCCGTCCCCTTGCATGCTATCGCCCCGCTGTTGACATACAGTCTTGCGTCAGTGGGAGTATGAGTGGCTGGCAGTGACTAGTAAGGCCCGGAAAGCGGCCGTGACATACTTCCTTCCCGCCACGTCGACGGGAAGTGGTCCTTGTAAGTCATCGCATAAGCCACAGCTGTGTGACGAATGGCTTATTCCCCCCTCCATTGTGTGGTGTTTGTGGCGTACATGTCAGTGATCGCCACATTTTATTATACGGTGTTCCATTTTCAGACCAGAGGGTAGCGGCAGAGATGCTCACAGCCTTGCCCTCTGTCTTAACTGATTTTCCAACCAACTTGGTTAGAGTTTTAAGCTTTAGTGGACTGTCCAACATTTTTCCCAAGATTTTTGGGAGATGGTCATAATGTGTTGCCAGGGCGATTGGCTAACACATGTTTAAAAAAATGGTTTAAATGGCTCTGAGCACTATGGGACTCAACTTCTGAGGTCATCAGTCCCCTATAACTTAGAACTACTTAAACCTAACTAACCTAAGGACATCACACACATCCATGCCCGAGGCAGGATTCGAACCTGCGACCGTAGCGGTCTCGCGGTTCCAGACCGTAGCGCCTAGAACCGCACGGCCACTCCGGCCGGCAACACATGTTTATTGAAGTAGCCAGCCGGTGTCATATTTCTATGCGACTGTTTTAATTCTTCTGCCGTTTTATTTGTGTTTTAATCTCTGGTATAGTACCTTTCACCTTTTCTCCGTTGTCTTAAGGCGTGCGAGCTCTAGTGATTGTGTGAGTGAATGTGAGTAAGGTGGGAGTGAGCGAACTAGTGTCGTTGTGTAGAATTCATCTGCACTGCGCCGGCCGGAGTGACCGAGCGGTTCTAGGCGCTTCAGTCTGGAACCGCGCGACCGCTACGGTCGCAGGTTCGAATCCTCCTCGGGAATGGATGCGTGTGATGTGCTTAGGCTGGTTAGGTTTACGTAGTTCTAGGTTCTAGGGGACTAATGATATCAGAAGTTAAGTCCCATAGTGCTCAGAGCCATTTGAACCATCTTCACTGCGTACAAAAATTTTAGCGATTTTATCCATGTTTGTTAATTTTAAAATGTTCCAGGGCGCTGATAACCTTACCATTGAGCACCCGTAATGTCAAAACACACACTTCGTGTTGAGGGAGTAAGCGGGACAGGTGACTACGCATGCCAAATAATCTTTAGTAAGACGGCGCTGAGTTAAAACAACGGATAGTTCCCTCCCATTCATCCCGCCAAGAGAAAGGGCAAGTGAACAATGTTGCCTCAGGGCTAAGAGGGATGGCGCCCCTTGTTTACCTTCCGTAAGTAACTGCCGTAGGAACACGCCTCGAACGTCGCGGCCTCTTTTTACGACTAGTCCAGTACAAACAACCTAGGGAAAAAGCTTTGTGGATTGTATTCACTGCACAAACTCGTATTTTTCGCAGTCTACAGTCGTAGTTTTCTAGATAATGTAAAAGTTTCAAATTTACTGACTCTTATTGAAGATTCACTATGCACGGACCTGTCCGCCTGCTTAGGTGGGCGGTAACGTGTTCGCCTCCCGTGCAAGTGGACCCGGGTTCGATTCCCGGCCGGGTTGGAGATTTTCTCCGTTGTCCTCATTATCATTTCATCCTCATCAACGGTGCACAAATCGCCCAATGTGGCGTCAAATGAAATAATACTTCCTCTTGGCGTCCGAACTTCCCCAAATAGGGGCCTCCAGGACAATGATGCCGTACGCTCATTTTCTGTACGGACCTATGAGCACATGTGTACACATTACATACGCTTTCGTTTAACGGCGTTAATTAGTCATTAGCATGTTCTGTGGATCGTATTTGCTTCCCGTTAATGAGAAGAACACCGCAAGTGCCACAACACGATTTCCCAGAAAGTTCGCTCAGCGTAAGAGGAGTTAAAATAAGCAAGCACGTGTCTCAGCATTTCCGTAGAAACTCGACAGTTTCTGAGAAAACGACGTTGAAAGTCTTCGACGAAGTTTAGGTGCCTTTAAGCTTGCGATAATTTTTGCCGGATTTGTGACATAGTGGCTAGCGTGACGGCCTCTCAGCTTTGCTGCTCGTACTCGAAACCCGATTATTCTCTTATTTATTTATATTTTGTCACTTATCTACCCATTTCCGTAGAATATTACTACACGAATGTTTCTTATGAAGAGGATAGAAGGGCTTCATATCAACTGAAAATTACAACTGGGTTTCACAATAATTGTAGTACACTTATTACACATTGAAGTACTAGGGAAACTGGTAGAAACATGCGTATTCAATACAGATATATGTAAACAGGCAAAATACGGCGCTGCGGCCGGCAACGCCTGCATAAGGCAGCAAATGACTGGTGCAGTTGTTAGATGATTACTGCTGCTACAATGGCAGGTTGTCAAGATTTAAGTGATTCTGAACTTGGTGTTATAGTTGGCGCACGAGCTGTGGGACACAGCATCTTTGAGGTAGCGATTAAGTGGGGATTATCCTGTACGACAATTTCGCGAGTGTACCGCGAATATCAGGAATCTGAAAAATCATCAAATCGCCGACATCGCTTTGGCCGGAAAAAGATCCTTCAAGAACGGGACCAACGACGACTGACAAGAATCGTTCAACGTCACTGAAGTGCAACCCTTCCGCAAATTGCTGCAGATTTCAATGCTGGGCCATAAACGAGTGTCAGCGTGCGAACCATTCAACGAAACATCATCGTGTACCCTTGGTGACTGCCCTAAGCAAAGCTTTAAGCTTTGCCTGGGCCCGTCAACATTGACATTGGACTGTTGATGACCGGAAACATGTTGCCTGGTTGTGCGAGTCTCGTTTCAAATTGTATCGAGCGGATGGACGTGTACGGGTATGGAGACCTCATGAATCCACGGACACTGCATGTCAGCAAGGGACTGATGAAGCTGGTGGAGGCTCTGTCATTGTGTGCAGCTTGTGCAGTTGGAGTGATATTGGACCCCTGATACGTTTAGATACCACTGCGACAAGTGACACGTACATAAGCATCCTGCCTGATCACCTGGACCCATTTATGTAGATTGTGCATTCCGACGGACATGGGCAATTCCAGCAGGACAATGCGACACTCTACATGTCCAGAATTGCTACAGAGTGGCTCCAGTAACGCTCTTCTGAGTTTAAACACTTCCGCTGCCTATCAAACTCCCCAGACATTAGCATTTTTGAGCATGTCTGGAAGGCCTTGG
Source organism: Schistocerca gregaria (assembly GCF_023897955.1). Classification (NCBI taxonomy): domain Eukaryota; kingdom Metazoa; phylum Arthropoda; class Insecta; order Orthoptera; family Acrididae; genus Schistocerca; species Schistocerca gregaria. The sequence continues at coordinate 713,191,330 of NC_064931.1, forward strand.
CACGTGCTGTTTAGAAGGAACCTCCGCTCCCTCGTACTCTTACGGATTTATGGACAGCCCTGTAGGATTCATGGTGTTGATTCCCTCCAGCAATACTTCAGACATTAGCCAAGTCCATGTCACGTCATACTGCGGCACTTCTTCGTGCTCGCGGGGGCCCTACACGATATTAGGCAGGTTACCAGTTTGTATAGCTCTGCAGTGTAGCAGCATGCGGATCTAGGAATATTTTTCCTCATTCAGTGCATCATATATGTGAGTATAGTTTTTTCAGAGTTATACTATTTTTAAACTCTCATAATCTGATATTACATTATTATATCAATTATTATGTTAATTCTTTCATTTTCTTCTTATGTTTATTTACTGTGGTGAATTCTGTTGGATTATACCGATCGTAGAAACATTCAAAACACAGAAATTACGAACAGCACGAGCATCGCGGCAAGGCAGGTTTGCCACAGTGACACTTCTTCATATGAATTTCATACGGGAAACACTGCTAAGGATTTTGCGCATTGGCTATAATTTCGCTGCAAACTACGCATAACAGGAAACCGGCACGTAAAATTGATTATGAATCAAGATATACTACGGGAATTTCACCAAAGTCAATTTCAGATGATTTTTCATTTTTTAAATTCGTTCCCCAGATATATACACTCCTGGAAATTGAAATAAGAACACCGAGAATTCATTGTCCCAGGAAGGGGAAACTTTATTGACACATTCCTGGGGTCCGATACATCACATGATCACACTGACAGAACCACAGGCACATAGACACAGGCAACAGAGCATGCACAATGTCGGCACTAGTACAGTGTATATCCACTTTTCGCAGCAATGCAGGCTGCTATTCTCCCATGGAGACGATCGTAGAGATGCTGGATGTAGTCCTGTGGAACGGCTTGCCATGCCATTTCCACCTGGCGCCTCACTTGGACCAGCGTTCGTGCTGGACGTGCAGACCACGTGAGACGACACTTCATCCAGTCCCAAACATGCTCAATGGGGGACCGATCCGAAGAACTTGCTAGCCAGGGTAGTTGACTTACACCTTCTAGAGCACGTTGGGTGGCACAGTATACATGCGGACGTGCATTGTCCTGTTGGAACAGTAAGTTCCCTTGCCGATCTAGGAATGGTAGAACGATGGGTTCGATGACGGTTGGGATGTACCGTGCACTATTCAGTGTCCCCTCGACGATCACCAGAGGTGTACGGCCAGTGTAGGAGATCGCTCCCCACACCATGTTGACCCTGTGTGCCTCGGTCGTATGCAGTCCTGATTGTGGCGCTCATCTGCACGGCGCCAAACACGCATACGACCATCATTGGCACCAAGGCAGAAGCGACTCTCATCGCTGAAGACGACACGTCTCCATTCTTCCCTCCATTCACGCCTGTCGCGACACCACTGGAGGCGGGCTGCACGATGTTGGGGCGTGAGCGGAAGACGGCGTAACGGTGTGCGGGACCGTAGCCCAGCTTCATGGAGACGGTTGCGAATGGTCCTCGCCGATACCCCAGGAGCAACAGTGTCCCTAATTTGCTGGGAAGTGGCGGTGCGGTCCCCTACGGCACTGCGTAGGATCCTACGGTCTTGGCGTGCATCCGTGCGTCCCTGCGGTCCGGTCTCAGGTCGACGGGCACGTGCACCTTCCACCGACCACTGGCGACAACATCGATGTACTGTGGAGACCTCACGCCCTACGTGTTGAGCAATTCGGCGGTACGTCCACCCGGCCTCCCGCATGCTCACTATACGCCCTCGCTCAAAGTCCGTCAACTGCACATACGGTTCACGTCCATGCTGTCGCGGCATGCTACCAGTGTTAAAGACTGCGATGGAGCTCCGTATGACACGGCAAACTGGCTGACACTGACGGCGGCGGAGCACAAATGCTGCGCAGCTAGCGCCATTCGACGGCCAACACCGCGGTTCCTGGTGTGTCTGCTGTGCCGTGCCTGTGATCATTGCTTGTACAGCCCTTTCGCAGTGTCCGAAGCAAGTATGGTGGGTCTGACACACCGGTGTCAATGTGTTCTTTTTTCCATTTCCAGGAGTGTAGTTTGTGCATGGTTAAGGACAATGTTATTTCAATATACATCAGAAAGCATTCGTGTAGTAATCTTCTATGGACATGGGTAGATAAATAAAAAACAGAAATAAAAATAATAATCGGGCTTCATACACGTGGCACAAAAGCGTGAAGCTGCAACGCTATGCACTGTGCAACCGCTTCAGTTTGACTATTCACTCGCTAAAAAGCATGTCAAGCACCTCTAAAGCTTTGGCTGTCCATTTCTCAGAAACGACTGAGTATATACGGATAAGCCGAGACAAGTGTTCCCTTATTTTTAACCCTTTTCCTCTAAGCAAAGTTTCTGGGAAAGCGATTTACGCTACTTCTCATGTTCTCCTCGTAAAGTATGGATTTTGTTAGTACATTCACAAATATACTGTCTGCTCAAATAACGTTGTGCATCACTCTCTGCAACTTCTTAGTGTTGATGAAAAACATAGTAATAAAAACTCGGCAAATAAAAATTGTCAAGATACAAATTACCAGATTACTAAATCATATATTTTAAATCCTCTGGATTCATGCTTTCCTGCATGTGTACTCCCTGTAAATGAAACATTTGCATTCCGAGGAATAAGCTTGTATATCACGTAATGCTATAAAATTTTGTATCACTTCCGTGCTTTCATAAATATTTTTTTAATACTTAGTTTTTATATAGTTTTAAGTTACATTCTTACTACTACTGGCAAAAATGCACCTTATAGCAGTAGAACCGATCTATTAGTCACATAGAAGAATCATAATTAGTAAAAAGTAGTGAACTAGTCATTCTTTTTTATCCATTATAGCAATGGAGACATGACATCACTTATACAGTACGCCAAGACTAAGACCTTTAAAATTCTCTGTAACATCTCTTGAAGGATTCCATTAGATAGAGTAAATCCTGTTTTTCTTCAAATTTCCGTGCATAACGGTGAGAATGACGCAGTAGTATTGAAACCATTTGATGTGATTGTGTACTCTTTTGTCCTTCATGGATAATAAAGATGCTGAAATTGTGCCACATTCTGAGTTTCCTTTATGGAAACGCCTGTAAGTAATCATATATAAATGTTATCTGCATAATTTGGTAAGTTTTAGTTGAGGATCTCTCTTAATGTCTGAACCCATCTACGAAAAATCTACAAAGCCGACTTGAGAAATCTCTCTGTTGACGAAATGCCTTTTGTCAGAAGTTCCAGCTATTACATTCTTTCCAGTCATAGAGATTGGATTGTTATCCTATTGGTTGACGCAGATGAAGCCAGCGTGTATGGTTGTCAGATTACTCGTGCATTTTCACATAATTTACTCCCGTGTCAATTATCTTCATCGGTATAATTTATCGTCATATTAGGATTACCCTTATCCTGATCGTTATAATTTATTAACCAAGAATCCTTACCCTTTCATTAATGCTCTATCTATCTTATTACCCAATTTGTTATCCTTATTACTGATATTTATTATCCAGCTACGCTTTACCCTATAGTTTCGCCCATGTATGCCTTTTACACATATGTTGATCACATCTCCTCCTCCTCCTCCTCCTCCTCCTCCTCCTCCTCATCCTCTTCCTCTCTGTGTCCACACCTACTGTCCACGAATCCTCCCTCGCCTACATGTTAACATCCTCCTCCCCACTCTATCAGTCTCTTCATCTGGTCCTCCCCCTTTCTTTGTGCATTTCCTCGAGCCCTTGTTTCTCACTGTATCTTTCACCCACTTCCCTCTTATCATCTCTCCTCCCCTTTCTCTTTCCATCTCTGCCTCCCACACTTCCTTTTGCACCTACCCACCACCTGCTTACATGTTCCACCTGTCTCTTGCATCCCCCTCCTCCCCTCTCATTTTCCTCCTCCCCTCGCTCTGCCCATCCCCATATCTATTCATTTCACCTTGCCCCAGCTATCTTCATCGGCTCTTGTAGCCCATGCAATAGTGCTCAATAAAGCAAGCTGATTCCATCCCAAAATATGCCTGTTACGTAGAGTGGGCGACACAGCAGGGGCTTTAAAATCATTTATTTACCCCTGCTGTATAGTCCGCCATGAAAAGCAGTTTGATAGAGCAGATTGATACAGCTCCTGCAGAACACGAATGTCATGCAGACTACATGTGGAGACCCAAAAAACCGTTTCTTGCCCTTTGCACATTGGCTGCATTTCAGAACAGGTTAACTTGGCAGGATCATAAAGTTTACACATAACGTGCCTGTCTTGCAGGACAGCCAAATCGCCAGGGGCTAGAAATAAACACTTTTTGCCTGTATTTCCGCTCCTATTGGAGCTAGGAGGGTGTAGACACCATTGTGTTGATACACATGAGGCCTGCTGCTTCTGTGCCAAATTTGCTAGAAATCTATCAAGGAGTTTGGGATGAGCTCCCAGAAACACATACATGCTCTACTTTATACATATAACAGATTAGTATAATTTTTAATCCCAGGTGGCGTCCAGTATGACACAACATAAGAGTCACCATGATGTCAGATATGTGAAGTATTGTATGAGCCCACCTACTGTAAAATGAAAGAAAATTTAAAAAAATCTGGGTGAGGTATCAAGTTAAGGTATCTAATTTGACAGTTGCATATTGCGTGTTTTATTATTTTAACATGTTTAGCAACAGCGTGGTGCAATTTAACACACCACACCTTTTAAAGACGTGTGTGTAGCCATCTTTTTTACACAGATTGCACTCTTGCTATGTAACACTTACACTGTGGAGGTACAGGTTCTTTTTTATCAAATTACACTGACAGTACTTTTTTAACAATTTTTGTGCATTAGTGTTGCACCCACACCAGTGCATACATCAAGTGGCACCGAGCGTAGCGCCAGCCCTGGACCTCTGCTGCCACCTGCTACCGCTGTGTGTGCAGTGTGAGGGCATAAATTAAAACTGCAGTGGTGGCAGGCCCAAATTACCTTTGGCACCCACCCAGCCTCACTGAATTGCAGTAGATTCATCCCCTCAAGACCATGTATAAAAATTAGTATTGGAAACACCTATTAACTCTCAGAAGCAAAGTCATACTGGAGCACAATTGTCTTAACTTCAAGAAGAAGTTTTACCACCAACATGATGCCTTGGCAATTGGAATTGGCTTGGCTAGGATATTACCTGACATTTACATCAACCATATAGAACAAGAAACAAATCACTAACAAAATAATATATTACAAAATATATGTTGGTGATGCACTCATTCTCCTTGATAGTACAAACAGTGAAACTGATACATCGGCAGCAGATTCCAGAAAAATGCATAAAATTATTAAATTCACTGTTAAGCATCAAAGAAATAAGAGCTCAAATTTTCTCAATAAAATTTTGAATAGTAACGATTAACATCAATTTAGCACCCGCCACCACAGATGTCATGATTGACAAGTCATCACGTCATCCCATCCACCAGAGCCATGGTACAATGAATGCAAAAATTACACGAGTCACACAGATAATCAAAATGGAACCAATGTAATCAAAACAGTTGCTCATAAAAATGGCTATGATCCTATAATAATAAATAAACTCCACAACAAAATAAAAACAAAAACCACAGATTCACAGATTAGCGATTCACACAACATTCACTCCAACACAAAACAGCCTCCCACAGAAGCGAAACCTATGTATACTGTTACCCCATACACAGCCCCACTAGCATACAAAACACTAAACGTTTTTAAAAATAAGAAAATTAAAATCAGCTTCTCTCCTAATAGTAGCAAAATGTTATGTATGAAATAAGTCTTTCCGAGGCACCCTATAATAAACCGAAGTTCCAATGAGATTTATGCACAAAGTTCTACAATGGAAGACAAAAGTTTTGAGATTAGGAAGAAAGAACCCCTTCATGATTTAAGGCTTAGAAACTTGTACAATTCTACATTTGCAGCCCACATTGCTGCCGAGCACCATTCGGTTTAGAAACATTGAGAGAAACATTTAATATTACATTTAGTAAAAAAGGAGCAACTATGAATCTGTTATAATAAACAGAAATTCACACACACACAAACACACACACACACACACACACACACACACGCGCGCGCGCGCGCGCGCGCGCGCACGTTCCACTGATAACATCCTTTATGAGTAAACTTATCTGGTTGACAGAAATTTCCTGAAAATCTTGCACCAAATACTTACCACACTAAAATATAAATAATCTATACACTTATCAGCATATCAAGTAATAAACCGTATAATACTGTACGTATCTACTACAGTCAATATTATTCATAGCACTAAATATCAATTAAATTTAAGGTACTATCAGTATCACTGTTCAGATGACATGTTAGAACGTTACATGCTTCTATTTACATTTGTTCCTTTATAATTTTGTAAAATGAGTTTGTAACGCTATGATTCACAAAACCCCATTTATATTTCAATTTTTAATGCCCTATAATTCATGAAAATATCTTTACAGTTTAACACAACAGTAATTTACGCTTCCTTTCCAAAACTACCGCATCTTTATACCGCTACATGGCAGCATTTTTGACACTCATGTTCATCGTAGGCATTTGTTTGTCTTCATACAATGAGGTGACAAAATTCACGGGATAGAGATATACACATATACAGATGGCCGTAGTATCGCGTACACTAGGTATAAAAGGGCAGTACATTGGCTGAGCTGTCATTTGTACTCAGATGATTCATGTGATTTGGTTGCCGACGTGATTGTGGCCGTACGACAGGAATTAACAGACTCTGAACGCGGAATGGTAGTTGGAGCTACATGTGTGTGACACTCCAGTTCGTAAATCGTTCGGGAATTCAGTATTCCGAGATCCAAGGTGCCAAGAGAGTGTCGACAATATGAATTTTCAGGCATTATCTCTCACCACGGAAAACACAGCGGCCGACGATCTTTACTTAACGACCAAGAGCAGTGGTGTTTCTGTAGAGTTTTAAATGCTAACAGATAAGCAACACTGCATGGTATAACTGCAGAAATCAATATGGGAAATACAGTGCCTCGAAATCTGGTGTTAGTGGGATAGGGCAGCAGACGACCGACGCCAGTGCCTTTGCTAAAAGCACGACATCGTTTGCAGCACCTCTCCTGGGCTTGTGACCGTATTGGTTGGACCCTAGACGACTGGAAAACTGTGGCCTGAGCAAATGAGTTCAGATTTCAGTTGACAAGAGCTGATGGTAGGGTTCGAGTGTGGTGCAAATGCCACGAAGGCATTGTGCAAACTGCTGGTGGTTCCGTAATATTGTGGCTTGTGTTTGCGTGGAATGGACAGAGTCCTCTGGTCCAACTGAACCAATCATTGACTGGAAACGGTTATATCCGGCTACTTGGAGTCAATTTGCAGCCATCATGGACTTCATGTTCCAAATCAAAAATGGAAATTTTATTGATTGGTCTGCGGAATATTCTAGACAGTTCATGCCGATGATTTCACCACTCAGATAGCCCAACATGAATCCCTTCGAACATTTATAATACATAATTGATAGGTCAGTTCGTGCACAAAATCCTACACCGTGCGGCGGGGCGAGGTCGGTCGTTTGTGCTGTTGTTTGTGTTGTGTTGTTGTTTGTGTTGTCTTGTTTGTGTTGTCTTGTTTGTGTTGTTGTGTTCAGCTCACCTACCTCAATAGGAACCTTGCCGATGTCCCTTCACTCTGTGGTAGCAGATAGGTGCTAGGTAGTGTAAAGCAGTGTTGATGAAACAGCTACCTAATACTTACCACACAGAGGCCGCGTAACTCTAGTGGAAAGTCAGTAACTGAAAGTGGATGATCAAAAAGTCGGGTGTTCGGGATATTCAATCTAATTAAAGAAAAGCGTTTAAAGTTATATTAACTCTGTTTTTTATTTATACGGAAACACATGAAATGGCTATCAAGCCCACATTTAATATGGTGAAACGTTATCATTGGAAGTTCACTGTCCGTGTAACAAATATTCACTCGAAAAGCAATCAGAATTGTAGCGAATCCGACCCGACCAATTTTCGCGTTCTACCAGTAACAGACTCAAAAGTATTCGCTAATTAGGCATTCGGTAGTTTCAGTGGTCTTCTTCGTAAGAAGTGCTCGCCCAAATATTCCGTACAGAGCACGCAATACGCCACCGGAGTTGTTACTACGACCAGAAAGTTCAGACTCTCATATCTCTCAAACCATTTAACTTAGAAACACCAAACGTTCATTAAAATGTTTGTAACTCCAGTCGCTTCAGTCACGATATGTTCGAACCGAAATGAGCTCACTATTTCCTCATCTTACACAGTATTTTTATCGTGCGATCTATCGTCGTGTTATCCGTAGGACGGCTAACAAGCGACTCCCCGAGGTACGCACGTCTCTGACCACACTTCTATTCGCGCAGCAACAGCTTAATTCTGACTTGCTGTTGATGTAAACCACCAATGAGAATGTTCCTTCATTATCATTCACGCGGCTAATCTTGCCTTATCCAGTCACTAATTTGATAATAATTAATTTCAGCAAAACTTCAATTTCTTTCTTTTTTTTTTTGGCATCACTGGTTTGATGCGGCCCGCCACGAATTCCTTTCCTGTGCTAACCTCTTCATCTCAGAGTAGCACTTGCAACCTACGTCCTCAATTATTTGCTTGACACATTCCAGTCTCTGTCTTCCTCTACAGTTTTTGCCCTCTACAGCTCCCTCTAGCACCACGGAAGTCATTCCCTCATGTCTTAGCAGATGTCCTATCATCCTGTCCCCTTTCCTTATCAGTGTTTTCCATATATTCCTTTCCTCTCCGATTCTGCGTAGAACCTCCTCTTGTATTATGTTTAAACAAAATAAGCAAAGTGCTAAAAATTTTTCAAATTGGTGAATAAACTAATTCCGCCTCAAACCTCCATTCTGGCAGCTTTTATACAAAAACATGCTCACACAGACAAATGTCACCTGAATCGTGGTTGCAACATACTTTCCCCCGGTACGCTTGTACAAGGTTTTACGAAAAATTAAATATTAAATTTTAATTTATGTCCCACACACACTCACTCAATCATTCTCACGCACTCAAAAGACAAAATATAATCAAATAGTAATTATGAGCGATTTTTGTATTACGTAATGCAAAGTGACTGAAGTTTAGAAAAGAAAATTGTAATTAATTGATTTTTATGCACTGATATCTTTGTAGGAGAAGAAATAAAAACTTTGAGGTTCGCCGATGACACTGTAATTCTGTCAGAGACAGCAAAGGACTTGGAAGAGCAGTTGAACGCAATGGACAGTGTCTTGAAGGGAGGATATAAGATGACCATCAACAAAAGCAAAACGAGGATAATGAAATGTAGTCGAATTAAGTCAGGCGATGCTGAGGGAATTAGATTAGGAAATGAGGCACTTAAAGTAGTAAAGGAGTTTTGCTATTTGGGGAGCAAAGTAACAGATGATGGTCGAAGTAGAGAGGATATAAAATGTAGACTGGGAATAGCAATGAAAGCGTTTCTAAGGAAGAAAAATTTGCTAACATCGAGTATAGATTTAAATGTCAGGAAGTCGTTTCTGAAAGTATTTGTATGGAGTGTAGCCATGTATGGAAGTGAAACATGGACGATAAATAGTTTGGACCAGAAGAGAATAGAAGCCTTTGAAATGTGGTGCTACAGAAGAATGCTGAAGATTAGATGGGTAGATCACGTAACGAATGAGGAAGTATTGAATAGAATTGGGGAGAAGAGGAGTTTGTGGCACAACTTGACAAGAAGAAGGGATCGATTGGTAGGACATGTTCTGAAGCATCAAGGGATCACAAATTTAGTATTGGAGGGCAGCGTGGAGGGTAAAAATCGTAGAGGGAGACCAAGAGATGACTACACTAAGCAGATTCAGAAGGATGTAGGTTGCAGTAGGTACTGGGAAATAAAGAAGCTTGCACAGGATAGAGCAGCATGGAGAGCTGCATCAAACCAGTCTCAGGACTGAAGACCACAACAACAACAACAACAACAATGTTTATTCAGAAAGCAAACAAATAGCCAAAGTGGCAGTACTTAGAGTTATTTAGAGTTACTGTTACACTCCAGCCTATATCCATTTCACACAGTTCGATCATTCACAATCTCATCGCGAATTACAAGTCCATCTCGTTAACTACGCTAAATGTTAGAGCTCACACCAGGTGCGCGGCTCCTCATCACTCAGAGACTAAATCCTGCGGTACCACACAAAGCGAAATTTTCTAAGTCTTGTATCCTTTGGTGTCTCGAGCCGAACTGTCCGCTTTCGCGTCTGCTCCAGTACTGTCCCTCCTCACGTCCCCAGCAGCGTTTCCAGGGGGCCGAATATCCTCGCTCAACTGACCAGTGCAGTTCCATTTCCTATAGCCATCCATCTGATTGGCTACAGCTTATTCTACATTATTTTAACGTATTTAAGTATACAAAGCTTGACCACTTTCACGTTCTAAATAAAGTAACAACCACATCCATTGTTAAATTCTTTAACATAAAACCAATACAATTTCCTTCTCAACTTTGAATGTCACAGCTAGTAGCCTTGCACCAATGTGCTTTGTGATAATTAAATGAAGAAAAAAGTAACTATTATGCACTAAACTTTACAACAAATATACAATTACCTAATTGTTCAATAAGGTGTCATGTTGTCATCATTCAATGTATTTTGTGTGGAGGAAATAATGATCTGATGCTCAACGGAGAATATTGACAATTTAAATTCTCGAAATCTTTTAAACAAATAAAATTACAGAGTTAATTTTTACAAAATTTGTCATTTGCTACAGAAGAATGCTGAAGATTAGATGGGTAGATCACGTAAGTAATGAGGAAGTATTGAATAGAATTGGGGAGAAGAGGAGTTTGTGACACAACTTGACAAGAAGAAGGGATCGATTGGTAGGACATGTTCTGAAGCATCAAGGGATTACAAATTTAGTATTGGAGGGCAGCGTGGAGGGTAAAAATCGTAGAGGGAGACCAGGAGATGAATACACTAAACAGATTCAGAAGGATGTAGGCTGCAGTACGTATTGGGAGATGAAGAAGCTTGCATAGGATAGAGTAGCATGGAGAGCTGCAGCAAACCAGTCTCAGGACTGAAGACAGCAACAACAACAACAACAACAATGTTTATTCAGAAAGCAAACAAATAGCCAATAGTATCTCCTGATGTATTTTGTAATATTCCGCTGTTTTCGGAAAATCTGAATGACCTAGGCCACTTTTTACCAGTTTTACCAGTTTAATATTGTCATCTTGATTTTGTTCCCTCCTGAGGTTCTTACAAATGCATTTAAGAACCATCTTTTTTAGGCACCACAACCAGTGGGTTGTTGTACACACTAATTCCCCCTCCTATAATGTCCCATTTAAGCATTTTCTGAATCATATCTCTCACATCTTCTTTATCTAATTCCGCAACAGCGAATTGCTTTCAGAAGAAATGTGCATCCTCTTTTACAGTTAGATAACATTCGTAATCTCGAACTAGTCCTGGCTGGTCAGAAAACACTTTCTGATGCCTGCTCAAACTTTGTTTCAGCACATCCTTTTGTGTTTCTGTAAAATCGGATAATCCCTGTTCTTTTTCGTTAGTCTTCATTCGCATGTTTTCTATCTCAAAAAGAACTACTTGCTTTCTTTCGCCATACTCATTATATCCCACAATATCCTCTTTCTTTCTGCAGTAACGTATGGTCATGTCACTTTGCTCGTCGGACTCATATTGCCTTTTACCAATATAAGGCATATCTACTGTTCTTCACTGCACCACAATGACAGCTGCATCACGGCCAAACTCCACATTCCCTTTGTACTTTGGCATGAAATGTGTTCCCACCAGTATTTCCACATTTAAGCCATTTCTTATCAGAAAATTCTGGTCCAACTGTACACCACTGAACCTGACAGGTAGCATAACTTCATGTTCAACTACCTTCTTACTTTTACAATAATATTTGTGTCATTCATCCTTACTAGCAGTTAGAGCAGTCACAAAACCCTGTGACGCTGCACATAAATCGGAACCACTAACCAGTAAACAAGGAACCTTCTCACTAAAAATAGAAACTACTGTTATAGGCTGTCCTGCAGTTTTCTCCTTGACTTCAGAATCAGGTTCGTATAACAAATCTTGCACTACATCACGTCTGTTGAATCCTACACCTTCTATGGAAATTACGCACATATTCACGGAATCTTCTTCATCTTTAGCTGTGGCGGCTTTAATTAGTCTGTGCATTACTGACAAATCAAAACATTTCTGCAAACATTCTCCTTCTTTAATAATAATATTGGATTCTGCAACACTTCCCATCGTGTTGTCAGAATTATCAAAATGACCCCCTGCTTCCTCCACTACTGTTCCTTCTTCGTCGCTGTCAAACACTACTCCTTCTAATCTACATAAAACTTCCTCTGCCATTCTATATTCTTCCTCAGGTACCTCTAATACCGTTTCCCCCATTATAGTGCTAATTTCACATTTCACCGCAAAAAAATTTTTTCCGCAGAAATCTACCACACTTCCTCAAAAAAACATATTTTAGCAGTTTTCCTCTTCTGTGCAACATCTGTTTCTACTATACCAACCGCAAGATGTTCAGCTGGTGGCTGCCTTAAAAAAGGTTTTGCTAGATGATTTAACCTGTGCTGCTGCAGCCTGCAAACGGAGGCATCATTACAGACTGCCATTAGTTTTCCCCCTCTCCTACGAGATCATTGCCACTGGCATTTCTTTCGGCTGGCCGTCTACGGGACTCTTCCCAGTCAGCGGACTGGTGCTGTCTATATTAAACGTTTCGGTCTCTGTTATTATGTCTACTTCCAACAGGACCCCCTAGCCCTCGGTACCTGCCTCTGTAATTACTGGATCTTTGCACTTTTATTCTGTTTACATATGCCTCGGCTCTGCTTTAATTTTGCTTAACGGAAGGCCTATAATCCCTCCTAGCGTTCTCCTCCTACTTTAGAAGATTTTCTACCTTCTCAAGATAATGAATAAATTTATGAATATCATCTCTTGGTGCCGAGATTATTTTATTACGCCAGTAAAAATGCAACTTTTTCTCTATACCCATAACGATCTCTTCCGTCTCCACTTCGGAGATCAAATATGACAAAGTGATGACACGTTTATGGCCGAGGAGACGTAGCAGTGTTAAATATGGCGGACCTAAGATCGCCTATAAAAGGAAACATTTAAGAAAACTATTTAATTATGTTGTAATGCAAGGAATCGAGGCACAGTAATTTTAATCTACCATCCTTCAAAAAATTTCATGGTGATCCCAGTAAAACTTGAATATTCATCACATCTGTAATATTTTATGATTTATTGTTAAAGTGAAACTAAGAAGTTTTCTAACAAAGACCTCAATACTCAAATCTGAAAGCTTTGGTCGATATTAACGGTAGACATTTCATACAGAAGCGCATCATTAAAATGACAAATTTTGTAAAAATTAACTCTGTAATTTTATTTGTTTAAAAGATTTCGAGAATTTAAATTGTCAATATTTTCCGTTGAGCATCAGATCATTATTTCCTCCACACAAAACACACTGAATGATGACAGCATGACACCTTATTGAACAATTAGGTAATTGTATATTTGTTGTAAAGTTTAGTGCATAATAGTTACTTTTTTCTTCATTTATTTATCACAAAGCACATTGGTGCAAGGCTACTAGCTGTGACATTCAAAGTTGAGAAGGATCCTTTCCTTGCTTGATTTGATTTTCCATTACAGTGTGGCTATGTTCACATTGTTTTCCCATATTATTTACTTATTCCTGCATCTTATTTATATCTGCATTTACTTGTTCCCCTAACTGTTTCAGCAGCTTGCTTAATCTGAGATATCAAATCATTTTTTACTGTCACAACAGCATTATTACATTCTTGTTTTACTTTACCAATTTCAAATTTTTACATGGTCACTAAAGAAAGTCATGTCATTTTCACATGAATCTCTAAATTTAGAAATTTTGTTCTCCATTCTGGATTCCGTTTCTACTGACATCTTAGTAAACACTTGATTAACTTCAGAAACCAATCCATCGGCTTCAGTATGCAACCCATTTATTTCAGTGCTCAACCCATTTATCTCCGAACTTAAAGAACTCTATACATCGGAACACATTTCCTTCATTATAGTGTTCATATCAGAGCTTAATGAAATTTTAATTTCGGAATCCAATCCATTCATTTTGATATTCATAACCCCATATGTTTCAAATTATTTACTAACATTTCTGAAACATTATCTTTCTGCACACAAGCAAATTAAAACGGTTCCTGTTTCATCTCTGTAACAGTAACAAGTGTAAACTTAACATTAACCTCAGATTCTGCTTCAATTTTTTCTTCCTGTATAGGGATAGGTGTGGAGTTTTCAAACTTAGATTCCGTTTTTAGGCTTTGAACAGAAAACCGTGTTCTGTTCATTGTCTGTCCCATAATTAGCATACACTGAATCTGGCAAGCAACTGTCATTTGTTTGTGATGCATCAAAACTAAATTCACCAGCCACTGCTTCATCTGCATGTATTACTTTCTCCAAATCTACCCTCACATTCTATCTACTATAGCAGGGTTATTATTTTCCGCCATATTGACAAGTTTCTTTCCACACACACACACACACACACACACACACATCAAACGATGTAAAATACAACTCAGCTTTTCTCGATTGTCGTGAGCACCGCGAGATGTTACAGCAGGTCCATTCCCCAGCCTCTGCCCCCCCCCCCCCATATATAGTTTCTGGGTTCTCACTCTGTCCACTGCGGCCAACTTCGGCAGACAGTCGGCTGCTTTTGTTCGTTGTCGCGCGATGTTCAGCTGTTGCCGACGTCGTCAGCCGCCTTCTCCACCGGTTGTTCTAGCCGCTAAATCTTCCACTTCGCTATTGCTGTCCTTTCTGAAACATCTTTCCTTTGAACACATTGTGCCTCTGTCTCTCTATTAAAGTTTTTTATGCATGTGTGGGACTTTCTTTTATCAGGTTAGCTACACTGCTGCTCTTACAATGTGCACTCTTTTTAATGTGGCATTTCCCGGATACTAAATGCACCAATTGCACTGGGGGGTGGGGGGACGGGGTCGGTCGTCTGCATTCTCTCTTTCACTTGTCAAAAGTCCGCCTACCTCGATAAGCTTCATTCCGACGTTCCTTCACACTGTAGTAGCAGACACGTGCTAGGTAGTGTAAAGCAGCGTTGGTGAAACCACTACCTAATAGCTACCATACAGTGGCCTTGTAGCTCGAGTTGAAAATCAGTTCCTGAAAGTTCCTTTTAAAAAATCGGGTGTTCGGAGGATGCAATCTACTTGCAGAAAGCGTTTAAAATTATATTGAATCTACTATTTATTCATATGGAAACACATGAAACGGCTGCCAGGTCCGTATTTACTATGATAATACTCTATCATTCAAAGTTCACTGTCTGTACAACATAGTTTAACTCAAATGGCAGTCAGAATTTTTGCAAGTCCGACCTGACTAATTTTTACGTTCTAACAGTCACAGACCCACAACTATTGCCGAGTTAAACATTCGGTCGTTTCAGTGGTCTTCTTGGTAATAAGTGTTCGCCAAAGTATTCCGTACACAGCACGAAATATGCCACACGGAACTGCTACTATCACCAGAAATTTCACACGATCATAATTTTCAAACTATTTAATTTAGAAACACCAAACTTTCATTAAAATGTTCGTAACTCCAGTCGTTTCGGTCACCAGGTATCGAACCAGAATTAACTTACTATTTCTTCATTTTTCAGAGTATTTTTATGGATCTACCTAACATGGTGTTATCTGTAGGCCGGTTAGTAAGTGACTCTGTCGAACTACTCTACTCACCTCCACACCACTATATTTGTGAGGGAACAGATTAATTCTGATTGGCTGTTGATCTAAATAACCAAGTAGAATGTTTCTTCTAGGTTATTCTTGCGGTAAAACTTCACTTATGCAACCAATAGTCTGATAATAATTAATGTCATTAAAATTTCTATTTCTAGTATATTGTTTAATCAAAATAAGTGATGTACAAAATATTCTCCAAATTGATAAATAAATTTATTGTGCCTTTAACTTTCACTTTTATACAAAAGCAAGCTCACGGCGACATACATCATCTGAATCATGTTGTACTGTAACTTTTTGACGGTCTATTTGTATAAGGTTTTATGAAAAATGACATATTAAGTTTTAATGTATGTCCCACATACACTCTCTCAATCATTCTCATGCACTCACACAACAGAATATAATCAAATAATAATTTCGACCGATTTTTTATTACGTAATGTACAGTGACTAAAGTGTTAAAATTCTAATTAATTGATTCTATGCACTGGTAACTCTGTAATGGCTTTAAATGATAATGCAAGTCAAATGGTATTTGTTTTAAAGATGGTTTTAAAAAACAAGCATTGGTATTAGGAATTTTAAGTAATTTTATTTATATCCATCACTATAATAAATAAAAATCTGAAATTAAGACAGCATCATTCCATTAATAACGAAATACTGTGTACCAAATTTGAACCCAAATCGGATAATAACTATTATGGTTTATTTAGATTCATAGAGGGCATGAATCCTTGAATCGACTGAATGTTATGCTATGCAGTTCTCATGGCAGGCAGCCTCAGTTGTTCTCTGAGCAGAGTGAAGGAACCACTGTACTAGGTGGCTGCATGCCTTACTGCAAGGAATGTTATGTTGTAGTAACTTGCTGCATTACAACTGGCAACAATTTCACAATGACATAAAATGGACATCGTAATCTGCAATATATTTATTATTTGCTTTTACATATCTCTTACAACATGGGGGTAGACCTCTTTTTATTCCTTTTTCAGCCATTAAAATCATATCGTAATTATCTAATGAGCCTATTGATTGTTTAGTCATTTTCAACATTGCATACCAAGTTGACCAGGTGCAATAAAATATCAAGATGGAACTAAACCATAAGCAGCTACACAAGCTTTTCTAAAGTTTCCGAACACATCAGCAGATAACAAAAGATCTCTTTTAAGGTACAAATCAAAATATTCGCTAACATTTCTTATATTAAAATTTTTTCCGAATTATATTTGTATGTTGACAATCTTTATCACATATTTCACAGTTATTTACTTCAATGTAAAATTCTTTCTTTACAGGTAATTGTGTTTCTGAAGATAGATAATGAAATCAAATTGCTATTGTTTCAAGTACCCAGTTTCCAATACTTTTTGAAAACAATTAAATTTTATGTCTTTGAATAATAATTTTT
The DNA here is from genome assembly GCF_023897955.1 of Schistocerca gregaria. Taxonomy (NCBI): domain Eukaryota; kingdom Metazoa; phylum Arthropoda; class Insecta; order Orthoptera; family Acrididae; genus Schistocerca; species Schistocerca gregaria. The sequence goes on from NC_064931.1 coordinate 713,208,684, forward strand.
ACTTCTCTAATTCTAGCTGCTTTTTATGTGTTTTTCCATTGTAAATGTAAGTTAAACATGAGTTTAATATTTATAATATACCATTCATTTATTCATGCTTCACAGATTCGAAACAAAGCTAAAATTAACAAACCTTTTTCTGTTGAATGTTCACTGATTATTTCGAAACGATTGTAATATACAATTTATATATATCAAATTTTTATTTGAATCTGATCGGATGAAATTTTCCTGCACCACTACAGTTTGTACCTTCATGTAGAATATTTACAGATCCATTGCTAACATTATCAAAATTTCATCATAAAATTTGTATACTTATCTGTTGGGTAAATCTTCCATTTCTAATATATCATTTAGATTCATGAAGAGTGTGAATCCTAATATCGACTGAATGTTATTCATGATGACCAAAGTTTGTGTCTATAATTTTAACTTTTCTTATCAAATACTTTTTGTCTATTGTAGGTCCCTAATATTTTTGTAATTCCTTCTTTGACATTTCATATACTAAGTGTCTCTTCAATTTTTGTACTTTAAAATAAAAGATATATAAAACATTGCAAACCAAATTTGTCTTTAAAATATTTATCATTACCTATTTCATCTTCTTCATTAGAATACGAATCATTTTCTTCAAAAAAAGACATTGATAATTTCTTTCAGGATTTTTTAGATATTTGCTTCCACTGTGTTTATTTAAATCTGTTAATCCCACAGAAATATCGTTTTCTTTATCATAAACAGTGATTTTATACTATTATTTTTGAGTAAAATGAAATCCAAATATTCAATTTGGCATTCATTGTCTAATAAAGTACTTAATTTACGCCCATATCTTGGTAAAGCATTTTATTGTGTTAAAATACCTCTAAAATTTTGATATTGATATCTTCTTGCATTTATAACTACAATTTTATTATAGCATAATTTTTAATTTAAATAAAGTCGTGCTGACCACTCAGCTACTGGGGATTTGCAGCGGATAAACTAATTACTCCTGAAGATATTGCACTCTCACAAACAGATGTATTTGTTTATATTTCCAGGGAAATTATAGATAAAGAATTGGTTCTGTTATTATTTAATTATTTAGGATAATAATGTTTACTGTATTTATACCACAGAAGATGGAAATTTAATTTCACCTTCGTGAATTGAATTTTTTACAAGATTACATAGGTATGCAAGAAAAATTCAAAACAATTAAAATAGACAAATAAGAAATTAAAGGTTAATGAACTACATTCATGTGCCTTTCTTTCCTCTTATTTGGTGTTTTTTTTAATTTTACCTAATTTAACTTAAACCTTGTAATTTACATCTATTTTTAGTTTCTAATTTGTTCTTTCGATCAATAATCAGAACAATAACAATCTTGTATATTTTGAAATTTAAAAATATATCTTTTGCACAATAATTTTCGAATGCAATATCGAAAGAAATTACGTCAAATTCTTTTTTAAATCTTGCTCTATTTTTACATTTTCGATTATTTCCTTATCTTCTTCTTTATACCACAAACTCTGTGCATCTTCGAAAATTGCTAGAGTTTTTAAGTACATTATTTTATTAAAAGAATGTCGCTTAAAATTGGAAAGGCCATATGAATTTATTTCAAATAATGGCTCTTCTTTAGAATACTAAAAAATTTCTATTTCTTCTGACAGACTACTGTATGCAATACAGATAACTCCTTCTTTCATAATAATATTTATGTTTTTCTCCATTTTTGTAATTTTTTATTTCGAGCTCTAACAATATATATTGATTTTTACCATTATTTTCATCTAAAACAACAACTCATATAAAATTATTTTTATGATTAATTATCAAAGCATAAACTTTATAAACTCGAGTTATTCCAGTATATATCTGCTGTTTAAAATAACTTTTTACCTTTAATTCTGTTTCTCATATTTAATATTTGTTTTAAAAGAAATTTTTGTATTCAGTTGTAAAAGATTCTATATTACCAAATTATTTTAGTTTTCTTAATTGTATGCTTAAATTTTCAAAATTCTTGTTGTCATTGTTTAATAGATTCTATATACACTGCATTAATGGATTTAATTTCTATAATAGGATAAGGATAAAGTTTACTATGGTTATTTATTCTTTTCCTACACACACAATGAATAATATTATTTGTTTTTATTAATTGTAATTATTAAAAACTTATTTATTTTGTTGTTAAATAAAATAAACTATTGGATTTGGAAAAATATGTCTCTCCAGATTATATAAAACCACTTTGTATTACAGAAATTAAATTCTCAGTCTCTTCGAAAATTTCTATGGAGTTAATAGGTGACAAGTTAAAACTGAAAACAGTTAAAACAAATGTAATAATTATTCCTCCTCATTCTTGATTATATAGTACTATTTTTATTGGATTCCTGTTATTTTTTGTATTTTTACTTCCCAAACAGACATATTTTAAAAGATTGTTAAAAACATTGCAACTACTATTTTGTAAAGGATCTGTAATTTTTTCTTACATTTTAGGTATTGGAATGAAGTAAAAAGAAGCATTTTCGAAATATTTCCTATTACTTCTTAGTAATCATAAATAATTTGTTAATGGAACAAATTATTGTTCATTTTGGAAATCAGGATGAACATAATTATTAATTGTTCCTTCCAGTCTTGTTATTCTACTTTCTTTAAATAATGTCCAAGCAAACGTTAGTTTTAGCTTTTTGTTTCAACAATTTAAAAATGTGCAATGTAGTTGCCCTAATTTTGGTTTATTCCTGCACTTAATACTTGACAAATACATTTATTGCATATTGTTACTACAAAATTTGAATTTATCTACGTTAAACAATCTGTTCGAATATAATTATCTTCATTTGCTATTACATTACTATCTTCTTTATATTCTTCTTATTTGTGAAAATTAAAATTATATCTGAGAAACAATGTAAATTATAAGAAACAGAGTGGATGTAAGATTATTTTCAAATGGAGATATGTGTGAGCAGTTAATATCTACACCAAACCTTAAACAAAGAACTCTATGTAATACAAAGCTTGTTGCTATTATCATGAATAAAACTAAGATCACATTTAAGAAAACTTGTATGTTGGAAGGTTTATACTCGGTTTATCAGACGAACTAATTTATGGTTTTTATTGTAGAATAAGGAAACCAAAATATAGAGAAAATATTATCACAATATGGACAATAATGTATACAATATACAAGCCATGTGTCTATTGAAACATGAAATCAGTGCTTGATTATTTTCATATACGTGAGCATCCAACAGTTAAAATTTATGGTATTCAACAGGTAAACAATAAAACTTTAGGAAAAATGAAAGATGAATGTAATGGAAAATAATGGTAGAATTCATTTGTTTGAGATTAAAAAGGTAGACTTATAAAGACCATAAACTTGTTTATTTAAGAACAGAGAACCATAGAGAATGACGAATTTAGTTCTAAGTGAAAAATATGAAATCAACACTGTTGAGATAAACTAGATGGCCTTGAGCCCTCATGATAAAAAAAGGTGTCTTTTGCAAAATAAAATAGATATGTTATCATAGACACATTACACATTGTGAAAAAATGTAACAAAACCTTTTCTATATTAATGTAAATATTTCTGAAAAGGCTCATAAATGTTAGCAACACTAATTTCTTTAAAAAAATTAGTGAATTAGAAGTAAATTCTTTATATAATATTACCAATTGTGAATATTTACCCACCACATATGGAAAAAACTGTGTGAAACCCAATGATGAATTTAAAAAAATTTTTAAATTATAAATATTTAAAACTATTTAGTAATTGTCATCTTCAATTTTTGAAGGAGAGAATATTAAATTGAGATAGAAAGGAATGAAGATTCTTAAAATATTGTTAAAGAATTTCATAATTTGGAATTTAATCTGTGAAATTTTGTTCAAAAAATCTATTTTCCCTATTAAATTTTATAATCTTTAAATCGACAATACCAAACCGCTATAGCAGTTTGATGATTTTTTGAATAAAAAAATATAAATGAAATTCAATAAGTCACAAATCAAACAGATAAATATTGTTGTGTTTGTAAAGACTGTAAATATAAATACATAAAATTAAAAGTTACATGCAAATCAGGTACAACTATAGTCAAGTCTGATATCAACAAACATGAAAATCAATGCTTCACCTCAATCTTATGGCTCCTCAAGAAGAATGAAATAGGAAAATTCTAGGAAAGGAATAGTTCACACAAAATTTAATTTTTTCCTTTGTTAATCATAATTCATTTATTATTTACATTCTCCTTCTGTATGAAAAAATATCTTTTATAATAATTGAATGTCATAAGAAAGAATATTTCTTTTTCTAAATTTTCTAAGTAATTTATTATAAAATACCGTTTTTAAATGAAAATAAGTGAGTCAGACAACAGTATCTAGATAACAGTAGTGAAATTTTTTTAAAGCTAGTGAGTGAGCAAGTGAAACAAGAGAATGAGTTATTAGTTAGGTTAAAAAAAAGAGCCAGAACCTGCTGACTCTAGCTAATACAAGACACATTACTCACATTTTGCCACTACTAGTTAATTTATGAGACAAAAAAAGAATGATTGTGTGCCATTTTTGGCCATTAGGCCCTGTCTGGGGAAGTTCAGATGTTGGTTGCAAGTCTTATTTCAGGTAACGCCACAATGAGTGACTTGCACGTCAGTGATGATGAGATGATTATGAGTACAGCACAGTACCCAGTCCAGGGGCAGAGAATATCTCCATTTGTCAGTACATACTTATGAAAGATTTGTTTACTTCCTCACACTAGTTTTGATTAATTTTTTCCTCATCTTTGCATGAGCCATAAAATGTTTTGAAAACCAGTTTGGGACTTCACAAATAGATGACACTGAAAAGTCTCAATAACTACTTCATGCTTACAAATATTTCACTAGTAAGTGGTCGCAGTTATCTCTATTTGTATTCAACATCTTCATTAACCTCACTATTATTAAATACATCAGCTTTATGAACATGTAGCTCATTCTAGGTTTTCATTAAGGCTCTATCTTCCTCATTATCAGCTGAAAAATTTTGATGTACAGTTCCTCAAAGTGTTAATAAATGATGGATCTAGGATTATGAAATTTTAAACTGAATGGAGAGCAGAATAGCATTTATATCTCAGTTTACCTCCATTAATATATGGGTATGTTTCCTAACATAGCCTGTATACTTTACATATGTTCAGTTTTGGGGACAAGAATTTAGAGTCTGTTTGAACCTCACTATAATGGCTAAGTTGTTTTGGGAAACTATCAATACATTTCTCAAGTAAACGCTTTCCATGAACTGATATACCATGCAGTTGGTCGATATGAACCCTGTTTACATCAGTGTGACTCTGGCCAACCGATTTTAGCTAAGCCTTGAAAATGTGCAGCTATAATGAACATACTGTCACAGACTGGTTTCTCACATATTTCTACTTGTTGGTTTTCAAGTTTATTGAAATATCTGTAAGTATATTTTCTTCTTGACAATGCCTCTACATTATACATCTCATTATTTGTTCATTATAAGAAATAGCCATTTTCTCTTATATTCAAAACCATTTAAATCCTTACAAACTGTCATATTTTCTCAATTGAGAGTTTTGCATAGCCACCTTTGAAAAATCTTAAGTACTACATGAACATTCCCAAATTAATAACAACATATAATATAACAATAACGTGAAACATTACGATAGCTCTTTCTGTGAAACTAGATTGTAGGCTGTCCCGAGCTATGCTGCAGTCTGGTTATAAATTCGAGTTAGATTACTATTATAGAATAAACTAAATTTATCTCCATATTAATCTCGACAGCAAAAAATTTAATATGCCTATAGTGAAACATGTATTGTGGTCAGATAACCATACTGAACATCAAAATGCTTGGCAGTCATCTTTCGCTGCTGGTGTAAATTTCTCAGGCCTGTATGTGACTCATAACGTTTTTGCACTTGACTTGTCTGAATCTTATTTCCTGTCTATGTTATGACCTTTTGCAGCTGTGTGTCATTTTCCTGGGTTCTGTAACTTCTTTCTCATATTGATGTATCGTTTATCTCGTTTCTTCTTCGTTTCCATCAGTTGTTTGTTGTTTTTAATGTACTAGGAGAGAAAGTCATGTATCTGACGCCAACCTTCCTATTATGATAAAAAACAAAACAAAAATATTCCGTGGAGGCTTGTATTTCAAAGTTAGTGCCACTGCCCTTAGATGGTGTAGTCATGTCATAATAACAGCAATGGATTTCTGATGTGATGCACGGTATATGTATAATATATATGAATAAAACAACTAGGTGATAAACTAATGTCCAACTAGCAGCTAACTTGTTTATTTATAACATCTTGTGGGACTATGGGAGCTAAAGCTATTTCATTATGGAACAAATCAGTTCAGAGTTTATAGAATGTGGATTACAAAACATGAACAAAGAATTAAAGAATGAAGCAAATACGGTAAATGAGAGAGTACACAAACAATAACTCTTCACACATGACAGTTTTCAGCTACTGGTTGAAAATCCTATACAGAATATGAGTACACATAAAGAAACTTTCAACTTGTGTTCGAATACTGGAGGTTTGTCACTCGAGCCTATTGGAAATGAAACCTGCTGAGAGGTGTTCCCTAACTGTATATCGTTTTTCCGTTTAGTGTTCACTGAATGGATATTGCAGTTTCTTGTGAATGAGTCAATACTGTCAACAACACATAGTGACGTTAGGATTCCGAAACACTTGTGCAACAGCTTTCACAAAGTCGTGACACCGCAGATCAGTCTGACCGCCCGTTTCTGGGCTACGAATATTCTTGGTGAGTGTGTATAGAGATGCCCAACAATCTGGCTCCAAACGATATAATGGAGTAAAAGAAAACAAACCTCCATGTTTCAGTATCACAGACTGTAAACATCATTCTTATAGTGAAGACAGTAGCATTCAGTGTCTGCACAAAATCTAGAACTTTATACTTCCAAGAAAACCTATCGTCATTACTCAGAATTCAAAATGATTGACGAGACTAACTGTTTTACCACCTTTGGACAGTCAAACTGCCCTCTGACATGTATCATAAATTGTATGCACTGCGTTTTATTACAGTTAAGTGTTAATCTCTTTTCTGAAAGCTACAGCTGACGTTGCTAAGCACCTTAATGGCCAGAGTATTTGTATTACTTTTCCCATCTTTCACAATAACACTTGTTGAAGGGAAGGAGGACGTTTTTTCCTCATCTGTTTTGTTTAGTGGCAGTTCGCTGACATACATCAAGAAAAGTACTGGACCCAGAACGGAATCCTGTAGCACTCCTGACTCTACAGTAACCCAACCAAATTCAAAGTTATTCCTTGTTGTTGACATTATGAAAACAACTTTTAGCTTCCTACATTCCTAGTATGAAGTGACTCATTGTTGACTTTTCCGTAGTCACATAATGTTCCAACTTATGGTAACATAATGTATGTTCCATACAAATAAATGATTTTCTTTAAACAAAGAAAATACTATCTTCTCCCTCTCATTTAGTCCTTCTTGTGCTTCATACACAAAAGAATAAATAGCATTTTCTATGACTACTCCCTTCATGAAGCCAAACTGAGAGTCTGACAGCAAATTATGAATACTGAGATGTGCCACTAATATCCCGTGAATTGTTTTCTCAAAAACTTTTGAGAACAATGATAGCAAAGATAATGGTCGATAATTGTTTAAGTTAGGTCTTTATCCTTATAATTAAGTGGTTTTAATTCCGAATGTTTCAATCTGTCACGTAATTAACCATGCCTGAAAGACCCATCGTCCTGAATTATCGTATAATGCATTAATCTTCATAATCCTGTTTGAGTTTTCATTGCAAGTAAAGAAGCCTTTACTCATTAATGATGTAATAATCTTTCCAGTTTTATCTTTTCTTGCTTCATATAGGCCCATTCTCCTAAATATGACCAGGCGCGAAATAGAAACCAAGACGAATACTGAATGAAGCTTTGCGTTGTGTCTTGCGTTGTGTGTTGCGCGGTGTCTTTAATCTGCTGTCGATACCGTCACGTCGAATTTTTTCAGTTCGAGCACACAGTGAGCACGCAATGCCTAGAATGATAGACGCTCTCACCAAGTTTGAAGTGCTTGCTGTCATTCGATTTCTTCACGCAGAGATATTTTACCTGAATTCATGCAGACCATGTAACGTAACTGTCATATGTGTCAGTAAAGTGGGGCAATGGTGCACGTTCTTTGAAGGGGTGAATCGGGACGTACAGACGTTCATAATTTAGGCGGTTAGATAAGGATGGATGTGTCAATCGACTGATCTTGTTCAGCGAGTGTATCGGGTGATTCTAGATAATCGTCTACGAAAGGGAATTCAGAACAAGCGAAGAGGAATATTGACTTCACGCGTTGTGATTCCTATTGTCAATGCTCAACTGCAACAAAGGTGATCCTGGAGAGTTGTTTTCAATGGGGGATGTTTGATCACCCACCATAGAACTCGGACTTGGTTTCCTCTGATTTCCATCTCGATGCTCACATCAACCACTAGCTATTAGGACAGTATTTTGACACAGAAAACGTGCAGCAGACAAGCGTAGAGAAGCAGAGAATATGTGGATTTGAGATTAGATTAGATTAGTTTTTCGTTCCATAAATCCATGTTGAGGAGATCCTCGTAGATGTGGAACATGTCACCTTTTTTATTTTTTTTAAGCTGAAGTAACAATACTAATAGTATAAAAATATACAACACATCATTTGTTTCTATTTAAAAATTCGTCAATGGAGCAGAAGGAGTTGGCCACTAGCAAGTCTTTAAGATCCCTTTTAAACTGATCTCTATTTGTAACTAAATTTTTCCTATTTGCTGGCAAATTATTGAAGATGAGTATTCCTGAGTAGTGGACCCCTTTTTGAACTAAAGTAAGTGCTTTTAAGTCCTTGTGCAGATCATTTTTGTTCCTGGTATTGTATGTATGAACTGAGCTGTTTGTTGGAAAAAGAGATATATTATTTAGGACAAATTTCATTAAGAAGTAAATATACTGAGAGGCAGTAGTTAGTATACCCAGTTCTTTGAAGGGGTTTCTACAAAATGTGTGTGAGTTTACTCCAAAAATAATACGTATTACACGCTTTTGGACTCTGAAAACTTTTGTTTGACTTGAAGAGTTACCCCAAAATATTATACCATATGACATTATGGAATGAAAGTAGGCAAAGTATGCAAGCTTTTTCACTTTTATGTCGCCTATGTCTGCTTACACTCGAATTGCAAATACAGATTTGTTAAGGCGTCTCTGCAGTTCTGTGGTGTGGTCCTCCCAACTGAATTTAATATCAAGTTGTAATCCCAGGGATTTAAGATTGTCAACCTCTACTATCTGCTCTTCTTCGTACTTTATGCCTATGCTGGGTGGAAACCTCTTACAGGTTCTGAATTGCATACAGTGAGTCTTTTCGAAGTTTAATGTCAGTGAGTTGGCTTTAAACTATTTATCAATATCCATGAAAATATCATTAGCAGATCTTTCTAGTACTACACTCGACATACTATTTATTGCAATACTTGTGTCATCTGCAAACAATACAAACTCTGCTTCTGGCAGTGTAACTGATGAGAGATCATTAATGTACACAAGAAAAAACAATGATCCTAAGATGGATCCTTATGGGACACCACATGTAATTTCTTCCCATTCTGATGATGACTGATGACTTAATTCACTAGTCCCTTTCACTGACACCCTTTGTTTCCTGTTAGCGAGGTATGACTTGAACAATTTTGCAGCACTGCCCGTGACACCATAGAATTCTAATTTATTTAAAAGGATGTTGTGGTTTACACAATCGAATGCCTTTGACAAATCACAGAAAATACCTGCTGCTTGTAACTTGTTATTTAATGAATTAAGTACATTTTCACTGTAGGTGTAAATAGCCTTTTCGGTATCAGAACCCTTCAGAAATCCAAACTGTGTTCTTGATAATATGTTATTTGTGGTCAGATGGTTGAGAAGCTGCCTGTAGAGTATTTTTCCAAAATTTTTGAGAATGCTGGCAAAAGTGTAATCGGTCTGTAGTTTGATGGCATCTCTTTATCCCCTTTCTTGAACAGAGGCTTAACATCTGCATATTTCAGCCAGTCAGGAAATGTCCCAGTTATGATTGACTGGCAAGTAACTTAAAAAATGCTTTGTTTTAATATTTTATTATGGAAGTTATTTCTTTTGGTGATGTGAGTGACATGTTCATGTACCTGAAGCTATTTGTAAAGACTATTTTCAGATATTCAAGGGTATTATTTACTGATCCTGACAATCCCATTCTATCAGTAATGGATATAAAGTACTTGTTAAATAGATTTGCCACACTATGCCCATCGGTAACTAATGCGTCATCTACCCTTAGTGCTATTTGATCCTGTTCCTTTCTGGTTCTACGGGTCTCCTCTTTCACTATATCCCATATTGCTTTTATTTTGTTCCCTGACATTGCTATCTTCTTCTTGTAGTGTATTTGTTTAGATGTCTGAATCACTTTTTTTAATATTTTACAGTATTCCTTGTATTTAGCTAAATCATTAGCATTGAAGCTATTCTTGGTCGATAGATACATGTCCTTTTTGTCTTACAGGAAATCTTTATTCCTTGTGTGATCCATGGTTTTATTATAGACTTCTGTTTAATTGTAGTAACTTTTAGAGGAAAACAGTTTTCAAACATGGTACTGACATTGTTCATGAATGTGTTACATTTTTCATTCATGTCATGAGCACTATAAACATTTTTGCAGTTCATATCTTTGAGCAGTTTTCTAAAACACTCAATTTTTGGTTGATTGAATACTCTCCTGTACTCAGAGGTAGCAGTCTTGATAATGTGCTTAGAATTTACATCTAAAACAAGGAGCTCCATGTCATGATCTAATAATCCATTTATTACAGGTTTTATGATATAATTTTGTTCCTTTGATTTGTCTATAAAAATGTTATCAATGGCTGTCCTTGAGGATTTAGTGATCGTAGTTGGAAAGTTTACAGTGTCAGTTAGATTGAAAGATAACATTACTAACTGCAGTAAATGTTTACTGGAAGATTAAATTAGAAAATCTGTACTAAAGTCACCAGCAATCAAAATTTCTTTGTTTCTTACTGTTAAATAACCCAAAAGTGCTTCTAGATGATTTATGAATAGATTATAATTTCCTGCAGGTGCTCGGTAAATAGTTACTATTATATAGGATCTGTTATGAAACTCTACTTCTGTTGCACATGCTTCTAGATGCTGCTCTAAACAGAATTTATTAATATCAATGTTCTTGAATTTATGGCAGTTTTTAATAAATGTGGCAACTCCTCCTCCCTCCATATCTACCCTGCAGAAGTAGGAAGCTAGCTTAAACCCTGAAATATCTTACATATCTATACCAGTGGTCACTTGATGTTCAGAGAGGCAGATTATGTCAATTTCGTTAGATGAATTCATTTCATCGATACAAATGAGTAGTTCATCAACTTTATTTCTGAGTCCCGGAATGTTCTGGTGTAATAAAGATAACTGATACTGCATACTAATGGCATTATAACTGCTTTGGTGAAGATGAACTGGCAGTTTCTGATTACTTTCTGTTAAACATTGTTTAAATGGAGGCTGTATGCTAAAATCTGACTCCTGTTTATCTATTTTCTCAAACTGATTCTGTCTGCCAATCTCTCTTAAAACTCGTTTTCTATCCCCCTTCCCTATCCTAAGAAAAGGCATCCCTCTGACACCTGTGACCACTGGTATTTTACCAGTGTCCCCACTTAAGTTTTCTGCAATCAAGCCAGACAGTTTTCCCTTCCCTTTCCTATTGAGGTTAAGGCCATGCCTAGTGCAAAGTACAGGCGTCTGCCATCTGTGGCGAGGGAATTGCGAAGTTGGCAAAACGCTGCGACAGAGTTCTAAGTCGGAGCATCCAAAACGTGGGGAAGTAGCTGGAAGTTGTAATTCAATGATGCTTATAATTTTTTTTTATTTTCGCTGTGGTTTCACTCTCGCGACCAATCGGACGAAAAAAGAATAGCCATCATTTATTGAGCACCCATACTTCTGCCTTGGCATCTCTTCCACAACTGACCACATAGTTTTCATACTACCATACAAACGCCACGTAGTTTCACTGAGAAAATATGGCTATATACTGGACATTTACGTAAAAGGGTTTTTATTTAATTTAAATCAACAATAACATTTAAAAATTTATCAAAAACACACAGACAACATTCATTCAGAAATTAATCTATGGCAGAAGTACTTGCCAACCAGGCAGGATTCCAGTTTGTTCTAATACTTTTCTCTTTTTCCGTCAGCAACTTTATTTCACAAATGTGACGGTCTGTTTTTTTTTATTGCTGCATTCTTTGCTCCTGTCTGTTCTAGTGTAATAACATATTTCTTATCTGCATAAGGTTCGAGAGTGGACTCAATATATTACCGTTACAGCACGTTTCAGGCAAATGAGTACGAAGCGTGAAATTACCACAGAACATTATTCCATATCATATTAATTAATGGAAGCATTGTAAAGAAGTGAATGAACTGTGTGTTTCCTAACTGGCTTAGAATGAATCAGCATTATATCATAATTTTTCATTTTCTGTTAGTTCTGCACTGGGACTGATTATGGTGCTTGCATCATCAGTGTAACGCGGAAGATCATTTGTATAAGGTAAGGACATATAATTCCGTGATATTTTTCAGCTTCAGCTGTGCAAAATTCACAAATAAAAAACGGTCGTTTGAATAACAACTCCCGAAGACAGACTGTACGTTCTAGAATTCTTTTTGTATTGGACTGAGTACTGTTAAATTTTACAAATATACTGAAAAGGCGTAGAGATGAACTCTTTTACAACTCTTTTACAATGGCTCCTAAGTGCAGGACAACGTTTCTAAATACGTGATAGTGGTGTCCTAGTTCCGTGAATTGTACCCTAATTCTGTGAGATCAAAAACCGTCAACATAATGTTCACAAAACTACCACTTCCTAACATTCTGTTGTGATCCACTAGATTGCAGTAATATTTCTAACTTGTTAAAGCGACGGAAAAGATCTAAATGGCAAAATCTACAGACACTTACTTCACCTTAAGCAAGACTCATAATATAACAAAAATGAGGAACAAATGTACAAAAATAAAAAAAAACATACCAATTACTAAATCTAACACAGAAGGAGAAACCAAATTGTGTTTTTTTCTCCGAACAAACACATTAATTTGCACTTACTGAACACATCTAAACGATTTCGTCAATATCATCCTATACATCCTCACATTTGGCTCCAGTGCAATTCTTTATATCACCTTCATAGTCCAAGTTGAACATGAAACATGTAGTGATGTCATGAGATTTAGCGTTTCTTCCCCAATTTCTCCATCCATTTCTTCCCTCTGGTTTTTAGAAGGTGGTCGAACCCCAGTATTAGCATTGCGTGTAATAGGAATAGGATATAAATTGGTGTAGATTACGATTTTCTACGAGTGTTCCTCTCTGCTGATGGTTCACTTACGGCAACTGACAGTAATTGCTCATCCTTCGAAGTACATTTCACTCAACAACTGGCTGGTGACTGCAGAGGGTGCCAGAGTCTATGGCGGGACTGTATCTCTGTGAAAAGGGTGCGTCCCGGACTTCTTGATCCCAGATTTAGTTATTTGACGGCAGGAAAATTTCTAATTGCATGCATTTCCCCTCATATGCGAATCAAGTTCAACTTTACAGGCACTTTTCAGTTATTTATAGACACTGACATCTACGAGTAGCAATATATGTGTCGTGTACGACGGAAAGTTAAGTAAGACGATGCCATTTCCTTAAGCGACTTTCAGTGCTTCTGGAGACACATGCGAACCATGAGAATCCATCAACAGCAGAACAGCTCCATTAGGTGGAAGTGATCTGACGAAGTGCTGTAACCATTTCACGAAAATGTCACTGTTTATCCAACCTTTTCGAATAACTTCCGCGATGGCCTCACTGTGGACATCAAATTTTTATGCTAGGATATTCTGCACACCTATAAAGGTTATTAGGAGTGGTCCAGATTTTGCAGAAGCATTGCCACATCTACGTGTTGTAATCGTTGTTCCTCTTTGAACGTAAATTCGCTTGAATTTTTATTTTATTTTATTTTTTTGCCCAATGCTTGTCACCATTTTTGACCCAGCTATGATGAACATCATCTCTGTTTCATCAAAATTCCGAATCTGATTAGACGAATTCCTCTAATTGTGGTGATCAATGACTTAATCGAGACAGTCATAAAATCCATGAGTTAATACTGGATTATCACATGATGCGCTATCCTTCACAAGTTTTAACGTTTCGTAGTGTAGAATTCATTCAGCTCTTAAAGCCAGCAAACCACATTTATTCCGGCAATTTCCCGTTCAAAATACAAACATCCATGTGGGATTATGGTCTGCCTTGATGAAAAACACTTTTATTTTTTATTCATTTATTTCCAAATGAATTTCAGCGACAATATTGTCATCAGTGGTTCTTTAATTCTAAAACATCCAAAAACAGCATACTCATGAACATTGTAAAACATTATTATATGTGTACCGTCTGGTCCCAATATATTGTTCACTGTGAAGAGTTTTAAAAACATTCAACATGTATTGTGGCTGTTAGTAAAGAAATATGAAAAAGCGAACTTATGTACGTCAGCATTTTTCTATTGGGATTGCGGTAGTATTGTGGATACAGTTTTGGCGTGTACTAGATTCTTATGTAGTTTGTCATGTTTTCATTTCGTGTATAGCCTCTTTGATGTAATAATTTTCTTATTTTGTTAGTTTTCGTTGTAAACTGTACCTGCGTTTCAGATATATAGATCAGTTTCGCTATTCATGTGGTTGTAGATTTTATTCATTAGGTGCCCTGCAAAAGTGGAATGTGTGCTGTCACTCTTCAGAGCTCTCATGTGCTCTGTGTACCTTGTTCGGGAGTTTACGCTCGTTTGTCCTGTGTACTGGGCCTCAAGGGGCTACAAGTGAGTTGGTGTATTCCAGAACTGTTGAATTTGTCTGAGGTTCTTGTGTCCGATCTTAATCTTCACTGAACTGTGTTGTTTGCTCTGTATGCTACTGGAATCCCTTGCTTTTTCAGTATGTTTCCAATTCTATGTGCTATTTTGTTAATGAATGTTAGTGTGTATCATCTGCTTCTTTTTCTTGATGAGGTGTGGTCTTCTATGATGTCTGTGTGCTCGTCTCTGTGTTTTCAGAAGCTTTGGTTGCGCTCTTGAGTGAGTGCACGCTATTATTATGTTTATTTCTGAACTTTTTGTTGAGCTTTTTTATGGTATCTGTTTCTAGTCATTTTTAACAGCGATCTTATTGGTTACATTTCATTTCTGTGTGTAGTTTTGGTTTAAGAGGTCTTCCGTCTATCGTGTGGAGCATGTATATGAGACTGGCATGTTTATGAGCTGTAAGGTGGTTGCATGAGCTGTGGATGACAGTTCTTGTGGCTGTGGATTTTCTATAGATGGAGAATTAATGTTTCTAGTCATTTTTAACAGCGATCTTATTGGTTACATTTAATTTCTGTGTGTAGTTTTGGTTTAAGAGGTCTTCCGTCTATCGTGTGGAGCATGTATATGAGACTGGCATGTTTATGAGCTGTCAGGTGGTTGCATGAGCTGTGGATGACAGTTCTTGTGGCTGTGGATTTTCTATAGATGGAGAATTAATGTTGGTTGTTGTTTTTTGTAACTTTAAGATCGAGGACATTTAGTTTCTTGCTTTTTGATTTACATTATGGAGTGGATTTTTGGACGTATTGTATTAATGTTACTGTGTCGCTCTTCCTTTCTATTTTGTGTTTTATTTGTGAGACACATAATGTCATCCACGTATCGGTAACAGTATATTATTTTGCACCCTTACTGTTCTACAGTGTTATTGAATGTTGTTTTCTCTATGTGTTCCAAGAAAATGTTGGCTAAAGTTCACCTGTTGTTATACACTTTTCTCCTAATTTGTAGGCACGTTTTCGTATGTGGATAACGGGTTGTTTAAATCTGATCTTTTGCATTTGAATTATGTATTATGCGAGCTGTTGTTCAACCTCCGAGGGAAACCCAGCGGCCTATCCCCTTTTCTAATTTCCAGTTTTTGATGTTGGGTTGTGCTGCAGTCGAGGTGCTCTGTAGCTTTCACGACATTTTCCGTTAGAGTGGTGAATGGGACTGAACAAAGTTTTGAAGCTTTGTAAATGCTGAAGTCTTCTTTTAAAACGTTCCTCACAGCCAATTCAAGCATGCTCCATCATATGGTTTCGTGCAATGTTTTCAAGTTTTGTGTCTTTCTTTACTCACCCCGTTATTGACACAGCAACAAAATCTACCGCTAAAAATATAGAAATTGTTTTGTACTGGCACATAGTCCCCTCCCAAAATAAACCCAAAAAAGCGGTAAACTCATTGTGGCATATTAAATACTACTTGCCAATATTTTCTACCATTGTAGCACCATAACAGTTAAAGAAAATTACACATTTAGTTGTGTGTGAACTTCACAAAATATATATGTAGACACGTCATTACTCTCATGAACTATTTCAATTACTTAGCCCTTTTTTCTGTATTTACTATCGTAACCCTAGTTAAGTAAGAGGTCATGTTTTAGAAAATTGTAAAATTAAGTTTGAAACCATAAAGCTGTTCTAACACTGTGTAACCGCGAAATTATTATAATTACATGCATTGATTCCTTGTAACTTCATCTACGTTACCAACCATCGTTAACGTTTATGCATTAACATTTACCTCTCAGTTCACTATTTCGTCAGCAATGATCACAAACTATAGATGATCTCTAGCGCATCACCAATGTTCACTGCATAACATGTGCTGGAGTCATCCCCTTTCCCACAGAGTGCTGTGGTATACAGAACTGGGAAGTAGGCTGTTACGGCGTAAAATCAGCTCCGGCACGCCAGTCGGGAACGACAGGGAAGTGAAGGCTGTGAGAAGAAGTCAGCCAATCGCACGCTCACCGACCTCCCTTCCAGGACGACAACGCGAGAACAGCAGCCCCCGTGTGAAGGGGACATAAACGCCGCGGGCGACTGGTGGCAACCCACTTCAGTAGCAGCTTCGAGATTACCCACTTGGATAGCAGCCTCAACGCTAGAGACATCATTAGGACCCTCTATGTAGCACAGACTTGTATTTGTCTATTCTGAAGAAGACTGCTTATTTTGTATGTCGCCCTTTGCTTGCGACACATCTAGCAAAGTTAAATATTGCAATTTTCTTATTGTAATAAAACTCATTATTACGAGTTGTTTGTTTGTTTGTCCAGCGAACCGAGTAGGCAGGATTCCTAGACACAACACAGGCCACTTGCGCTATCTGTTAGATACTTCAGAAAGGTGAACTCACAGAGCCAAACACCATCACAGGCTGCTATACCAAGTACCACAGCATTAGAAATACCAGGGAATTAGACATCGTTATCCTACATACCAAGGAAAAGTGTAGTTCAGCATTTAAACGTATGGAACTAACAGTAATATGCCCTCACTCAAAGGCTGATTCATAATTAAAACTGCATGAGATATATAAAATGCCCCTTGAGTTTCACATAAGGTGACCCACTTACTCACTGAACCTTGAAAATCACGAAAATATTTTCAACAGCCGCTGTTGTATGATTTAAGTCTCACAAAGCAGGCGGACCTTGCCACGTTTCCACACAGTCTTAGATTTTTAAGTTCTCTTTCACTGGGCTGTTGAACCTGTAACTTCCCATGATGATGGCAATTCCCCAACGGCTGCTATCACTATTCTGCGGAGGACTACTTGCAAGGGAATGATCCTATCCTCCACGTCGAAAACTAATCTCAAATTTTTCACAAAGGAGAAATAGACCGAAAGGAAGGCACTGTAAAACTTTTAGCTGCTAAATCTCCCTGCAAGTATGTTTGGTTCAAATGGTTCAAATGGCTCTGAGCACTACGCCACTTAACTCCTGAGGTCATCAGTCGCCTAGAACTTAGAACTAATTAAACCTAACTAATCTAAGGACATAACACACTTCCATGCCTGAGGCAGAATTCGAACCTGCGACCGTAGCGGTCGCTCGGTTCCAGACTGTAGCGCCTAAAACCGCACGGCCACTCCGGCCAGCAAGTATGTTAAGTAAGTGCTAAAGTTACTGATGTTTGCAACGCGAAGAACCGCTTATAACAGCGGTTTGTACAGCCCTTGCTGCCTATCGCGCAAATCGGCGAATAAGCAGACACATGCGTGACAAGAGACGGTAGCGCAGCGTACCACGATGTCCAAACTGCATACATGCGAATTTTCAGAACTTAAACAACACCAAAAGTTTCTCAAATAATTAGTTTCTTGACAAATTTGCAGTTCATACCGACAGGGTAACCGGTGTCGATGCAATTGTTGCACAAGTGACTGGCAGAAGAAAGAAAATCAAGGCAGTGAATTATGCTACGTTACAGATGTCTTCCATCAATCGGTATTTTAGTTTGTTGGCATGAAATATTTTATCACAATTCCTGCAGTACAGTTGTTATGATAATTTTCAAATAATACACATTTTACTAACAGTGAAACAGTTTCTTGTTTGTTTCCTGTTGTCACAAAAATGCGAAGTGTCTATTGGATGAGGTAAACAAATATTTACACCAATTTTATTTATTTATTTATTTTACACAGAACTGGGTTGGACTCAGAAATGGTCGTGACCGTTGTTCTGTATACTGTGCTGCGTACCAAGCATACTCATTCACATTCGTACAACGTGGTGGTGCAAACTGACAATGCACAATTTTAACAATACTGTTCTGCTGATAAACCTGAAATGACAAAGAGCTATCGGAAATTGTATTTCCCGACAATTTTCTGAAAAATACTTTACACAGTCGAAAAATTTCTTCGTCGACAGGCTGAACCATTAGTTTTGGGTGGAATTCGAATTATACAGGGTGTTTAAAAAATGACCGGTATGTTTGAAACGGCAATAAAAACTAAACGAGCAGCGATAGAAATACACCGTTTGTTGCAATATGCTTGGGACAACAGTACATTTTCAGGCCGACAAACTTTCGAAATTACAGTAGTTACAATTTTCAACAACAGATGGCGCTGCAAGTGATGTGAAAGATATAGAAGACAAGGCAGTCTGTGGGTGCGCCATTCTGTACGTCGTCTTTCTGCTGTAAGCGTGTGCTCTTCACAACGTGCAAGTGTGCTGTGGACAACATGGTTTATTCCTTAGAACAGAGGATTTTTCTGGTGTTGGAATTCCACCGCCTAGAACACAGTGTTGTTGCAACAAGACAAAGTTTTCAACGGAGGTTTAATGTAACCAAAGGGCCGAAAAGCGATACAATAAAGGATATGTTTGAAAAATTTCAACGGACTGGGAACGTGACGGATGAACGTGCTGGAAAGGTAGGGCGACCGCGTACAGCAACCACAGAGGGCAACGCGCAGCTAGTGCAGCAGGTGATCCAACAGTGGCCTCGGGTTTCCGTTCGCCGTGTTGCAGCTGCGGTCCAAATGACGCCAACGTCCACGTATCGGCTCATGCGCCAGAGTTTACACCTCTATCCATACAAAATTCAAACGCGGCAACCCATTAGCGCCGCTACCATTGCTGCACGAGACATTCGCTAACGATATAGTGCACAGGATTGATGACGGCGATATGCATGTGGGCAGCATTTGGTTTACTGACGAAACTTATTTTTACCTGGACGGCTTCGTCAATAAACAGAACTGGCCCCATGTTGCAGTCCCATCGTCCCTGCATCCTCAAAAAGTACTGGTCTGGGCCGCCATTTCTTCCAAAGGAATCATTGGCCCATTTTTCAGATCCGAAACGATTACTGCATCACGCTATCTGGACATTCTTCGTGAATTTGTGGCGGTACAAACTGCCTTAGACGACACTGCGAACACCTCGTGGTTTATGCAACATGGTGCCCGGCCACATCGCACGGCCGACGTCTTTAATTTCCTGAATGAATATTTCTATGATCGTGTGATTGCTTCGGGCTATCCGAAACATACGGGAGGCGGCGTGGATTGGCCTCCCTATTCGCCAGACATGAACCCCTGTGACATCTTTCTGTGGGGACACTTGAAAGACCAGGTGTACCGCCAGAATCCAGAAACAATTGAACAGCTGAAGTAGTACATCTCATCTGCATGTGAAGCCATTCCGCCAGACACGTTGTCAAAGGTTTCGGGTAATTTCATTCAGAGACTACGCCATATTCTTGCTACGCATGGTGGATATGTGGAAAATATCGTACTATAGAGTTTCCCAGACCGCAGCGCAATCTGTTGTTGACAATTGTAACTACTGTAATTTCGAAAGTTTGTCTGCCTGAAAATGTACTGTTGTCCCAAGCATATTGCAACAAACGGTGTATTTCTATCGCTGCTCGTTTAGTTTGTATTGCCGTTTCAAATATACCGGTCATTTTAGAAACACCCTGTATTTACAGTCTTTACGTCGTCCTCCTAAAGGCAGTGGTGTTGCTTGGCTTTAGGCCAAGAGTCTAACAAAAGAAATGAATTACTTTCTGCAACTGGTAAGAAGACGTTTCAGATGTAATGTTAATAATTATTCCCTCCCACTTTTCCAAATTTTGCTACGTCCACTACAGTCCGCTTTTTTTATATTTTTGGCTGTAAATTGCCTTGAGGATCTTGGAGAGAGATATTAAAATTGCGAATGATATTTATTACTGGCATTGTTGTGTACGAGTGTGTTATGGTATTCATTGACTGCACAAGCTATTCTGTCTTTCTTCGCGTAAAATGATAAAGTGTGGTTTGTACGAAGCCTGACTCATTGGCTTTATACGAAGCTTTTATGAGATAACGAGAAGCTTCGTCTTCATATCAGCTACGAATTGCTCTATAGTATTACCTACCAATGACATCTCCTCTACACACTTATTTGCGGAAAACTTCTTAATTTTGTGACATTTTTCTGTATAATTTACTGACTTTATTTAACTAGGTCATAGTATCTTCATTTAATTTGAAATTCAGAGGTCCAGTCTCGTACATCACGCTCGTTAACACAACATTCACTATGACGAGCAGTTCTAAAACTTTCGAATGATTTTTCTTTCACACCTTTGCGAGCTTCATTGTGCCGCATATTTCGCATCTCGTGTAAACCTTTCTTCCATTTACGCAACTCTAAGCGTTTCCCACCACCGTCGCCTAGCCGCAAAATTTACAGCCTTTTGTTTGTCTGTGGAAGCTATTACTGTACATGTTGTCTTTGGGTTAGGAAGGTACTGTATTTTTGTCTTGGACTTTAATTATCACAACAGTCATCGTTTGAACCTCAGTTCATGGAATCGTCAATGTTCGTTCCTCTTTCTTCTGTTTTAACCAATTCCAATGAAATGTCGAATAAATTTAAATAACAGATATGTAGGTATTCAGGAGAAGCAGGTATTTCAGTTGTATATCAAGTTCTTCATATTTCGTCTTTCAAAGTTGAAAACTTTAGTTGGATTCCACATTACTGTGAAACTCTGGAAGTTGCACAAAGACAGATGTTAGTATGCATATTCGAAGAAAACATAAGGAAAATTAATTCAATTTTGTCTCCATTGTTAGCACTTAGCGATACCACAAATGCAATTGCTGATTACTGTGAATATTAAAGGAGCTGCAAATTCGAGCAAATTGTAATTGTGCACAATTGTGTCAGAGAAACTATCAGCGGAAACTGAAATCCGTTTTACAAGTTTCGATGGCGTTATGCCATGTTATCTGTTTACTGATATGCTGTCAGCTAGGGGTATACAAATGCAGTGTTGTGGGTGCACAGTCTGCCACAGCTACGGAAGAGGATTACAGTCGTGCTCAAAAGTATCCGAACGACCTGAATTGCATTTTGCCTGATTTGCATACAACCCTCATAACGCAGCTGTCTAGCAAGTTCTCTAATCGCTCCTCGGTACAGTCGTTTGACTATTGAAAATGGTTGAAACAAATCACCACTAGAAAAATTGCTTTGTATCGCAATAACTCAAGATGTAAAGTAGTACCACGATACTATAAATATCAGGGAACACCTTATCACAGATAAAACTGTCCTTGAGGCTTCTAAGCTCACATTTATTACAACAAATGATTTACCTGAAAAGTTACCACTCTCATTATTATATCAGATAGGTAATGCCCGTAATAAGTTCGTCATATTCATGATTTCCTCTTCAAAGTAACATACCGTACTTATTATTTAACACAAAATGAGATAAAAAATTTACGTTCTTCACGAGCTGCTAGTTGAGAATATGTATGAACTTCAAATGACACGACGAACTGTCTCGTTCTGCATATGGACTCAAACCCAGGTAATGCAAACTAAGCAAAGATTTCGTGACTGACGGAAACCAACAGTCATTCCTGACTAGGCATACAGAGAGGTACCTCGATTTTATACAGTATCAGTTAGGGTATATCAACTTTAAATTACATAACGTAAACATTTTTAACGGACGGGAATTCCTACCCAGCATCAATTGTCCATGTTAACGAACTACAACAGATGTTAAATATTGTTTCTTCACAAGTAACTTACATGAAATGCCGTGAGGTAAAGCTTTGTGTTGGATAGAGACTCGAACCCAGAACATAATCGGATTGTTATCGAATCACAATCACCTGTCACATATCTGATTTTCTCGACAATAGCAAGATGTTTTAACTGAAATGACGGGACGAAACACTAATTTTTTCCTGCCCAGGACTTCAACCCGGCACCCATCGCTGTTATATTATAGAGAAAAAGAACGTTAAATATTCGTTTGTTACACCAGCAGCAACATGTGAACATGTTTAAACTAGAAATAATATGACGAAGAGTTCAGTGCTGACTCGTAATCGAACCACACACATATCGTTGTTGACTACACACAAAGAGACGTCAGCTACCAAATTTATCTCCAGCAGCAGCCCAGAATAACATCCTTGAACTTACAGTGATCTCGTAAATAGTTATGTGTCTTACTGGGAGTCAAAAACGTCAGATACCATTAGTGTTGACAACGAATGAAAATACATTAAAAATCAAAATTATTATTCAGCCTCAGATAGGTGTTCTCATGCTAGAGCTTGATAATACATAATGAAAACTTTAGTACCGGGCCAGGATTCGAGCCCATTCAGGCTCAATATGTGGAGATGTTGAGGAATCTGCAGTTTTGAAGAAACAACAAATTGTAGTCGAGCTGTATTGTCACGAAGGGATCAAATTCCGAGTTAAGGGCGGTCTGAGTTGCATTCCCAGTTCAGAAATAATTTTATCGACATACAGAAGCTCAAATAAAAGATGAAATAAGTGTCCTGTGACCATACAAAGCGTTTGTTTCGTCACTAGAAATAAATAACTAGTATAAGAAAGGTTACTGGTGATAGAGTTTCTACATGTCACCACTCCTGACTTTATAGTGGTTCAACTTCATGTCTACATGGTACAGAAGGAATATCATGTTTAATGTGATTTTCAGACCACAATGCCATTATTCCTTCATCACTTGGCGTACCCAGAAGAGAATAGCATCTGCCTCTCCGTATCAAAAATCATCGGCATAAGTGCGAATCGAACCCAGACTATGAGTATTCGAAACTCTCAGAAATCCAACAGACCACCAAATACGCTTCTCTGTGACTCATTTTTCTATTGTAACGCCGTTGCGCCACACTGGATGAGAATTCTGACATAGAGGCTCCCTGTAGTGGTTTGCAGCATGTTCAGTACATTCTTTAACTTGGTTGACCGAAACGCCATGAACTAGCTGCCTCGGCTACCCAGTGCATACATTCGACTCTATTTTTTAAACACCGAAATAAAATCACGTAACTGCCACCTACACAGATCTGCCAACAGTGTAGGATGCAGAAATTTAAATAGGAAGTGTTCCTTTCCACTTAAGCTACTGTATTGCGCTATCTGTTTGTTGAAAACATCGTGCAGTGCAAAAGAAAAGCTGTAGCTGTCTATCTCTCACAAGTCTTCATCCGCCCATATCCATTATCTCACACTAGTGTGGAATGCGGACGTTCTGTAGGATTTGTTGTTGACTTCTAGAGCGGATGTATGTACGGCTCAGCTAGTAGTGTGACAGTAAATGTAGTGCACTGTAGACAAAACGTCTGAGTTCAAATACATTCACTGCTACATTTTTTTAAAACGCAATTCTCCTGTCTGCTGAAGTTACCAGTCTAATGGAACTTTGAACATAATTCCCTTCACTTCCCAACTCAAAATAGTAGTACGTGGAGAAAGGACCAACTACTGCGACATTTTGTTCTTTTCAGGTTTAATAGTCGGCCACGCAGCAGATGCATCTCGTAGCTTTTGTATTACGTATGAGGAGAGCGCATCGTGCCAAAATAGTCAGAAAAGTATTTTCTACATTAGCTGTCGTGTGGTAGTGGCATTTTATTCTTCTTCAAGCCTTGTTTGACAGCTTTAACTCAGAACAAGTTTTATACATGCATGCAATCAATAAACTGCATGTACATTGTCAGACAGTTATACATAACGTCAGAGAATCCGTATATATCGTTGATGATTAATTTCTCTCTCATGTTATCTATTGTTTAAACAACACTAAAAGAAACCCTAGGGAAATTGTGCACTGTATTATAAGGGTTTGGGTTGATTGGGGAAGGAGACCAGACATGGAGGCCATCAGCCCCATCGGATTGGGGAAGGACGGGAAAGGAATTCGGCCGTGCCCTCTGAAAGGAACCATCCCGGCATTTGCCTGGGGCGATTTAGGGAAATCACGGAAACCCTCAATCAGGATCGCCGGACGCGGTTTTTTTTTTTTAATATTAGGACAACACAACACCCAGTCCCTGAGCGGAGAAAATCTCCGCCCCAGCCAGGAATCGAACTCGGGCCCTTAAGATTGACTTTCTGTCGCGCTGACCACTTTTTTTTGTGCCTAGAACCTCATTTTTATTATTATTAAGTAGGTCATGGGGCAGAGCGGGCAGGGGTCGTACTTGGAGGCCTGGCCACGGTGTCCCCGTCTCCTTACAGGATAAGGGAGAGGCAGCAGGAATGAAACATTGTACATTGTAATTTTTTGTTAGTAACAATAATATTTTATTTATTGATTTAATTTTAATGTCCCAAAAGAAAATCATATATAAAAAAGAAAGGAAAGAAATATAGGGCAGAAGTGACATCCCCGTCACTTCACTGGGAGTAGATCCTGTCCCTCGAAACAACGTAAACCTAGGACTCCCCACCGCTGCGGGGGGTTATGAAACATGCTGCCTAGAAAGTTCGCAAAATGCGTTTCATATTTAGAGTGGCGTCGGATTATTTCGTGTTGTTCGAGTAGATAATGCCAATAATCCATGCTCGATATCAAGGTCCGCGAGAGCACGTAGTGCGATGCGTGTCCTCCAATCCGTCGGATTGCCGATGTTTTTTGTGAGGGGAAAAAGACAGCCTCAGGAAAAAATAAAGCGTCCGTCGTGATCGTGGATTCGTCGGTGCGTCGGAGGAGGGCCATGATGCGTTGTGTCAGCCGCCAAACATCCTTCGCCTCACCGCACTGCTGTGACTGTTCGTCAGTGTCCTGCATGCCACATATAAGGCAGAGCGTGGAATCTACCATGCGAATGGCGTACAATCGTTGGCGGTTGACTGTCTTGCGGTTGATAAATGTATTCCATGACGATAGCGCTGCTGTGGTGAGGAGAGGTGTATGGACAGCTCGCCAAATCTGTTGCCAGTTTCGTGTTGGGTATTTAAGTTCGACAACATTGCTGCCATGATGACGCCGCAAGTATCGATATATCTCACGGGTAGTGGGGATTCTTGTAGAAGATATCTGTAACTGAACATAACTAAAATCAACAAAAAAACGGGCTACGTGAGAAAACGAAGGCGAAATTGTGCCTACCGCCACCGATGGTTCAAAGGACGTGGGAAGAAGCACATCCAGGATGGCCGACGTGATGGCTTGTTGCGTTGGTTCCAAGTTCGTAGCATCGCTCGCAGGTATAGAGCTAGAGTCTTGTTCCGCACATCCGTGAGGTTAAGTCCTCCAGAATGGTGTGGGAGAGGTAAAGTCTTGTATTAGATCTCAAACAACATTCCTTGGCTCACATAGTATCCAAAGGCCGCCATTAATCTGTCAGCAATGCCATGTGGCATTGGCAGTACCTGTGCCAGGTGCGGCAGTCGAGAGGCCAGGTGAACATTAGTGTATTCCACCCTTCGGAGCAGGTCGTGCGTTCGGAGTGAATTGTTGCGTATGTGCAGTCGGACGTGCTGGAGGAGACGTCGATAGCTCGCCGCCGCTGATTGCCGTAGCGATCGGGTGAACAATACACCTAAGCATCACAATGTGTCCACCGTCGTAAACGGACTGTGCAGAGCGTCCAGCCCTCGACCGATGTGCATGACCTTGGTTTTATTCATGCTGACCCTGTTTCCCGCAGCTACTCCGTACGTAGTAAGAAGGGTAACCACCTTACTGACTTCGTTCTCCGACCGGACGAATATCATCAAATCGTCGGCATATGCACGACACTCGAAGGAGCTCGGACGGAGTCGGACGCCTGTTAGAGTCCGTCTAAGAGTCTGCATCAATGGTTCGAGCGCTATTGTAAAAAGTATCATCGACAAGGGACATCTTTGCCTAACTGAGCTGCACACAGGAATCGTTCCTACCTCCCTGCCATTGACTCTAACCGTCGAAGAAGCGCCGCGAAGGAGGCGCCTGAGGACGGTAATAAAATCCTGTAGTATCGCCATGCGTCGCATAGTCGAGTTAAGGAAATCGCGGTTGATCCTGTCAAAGGCACGATCAAAATCCACCGATACAAACGATGCTCTCATGCGACAAGCTTCCGTCAGGGAAATTACATCACGGTATTCGCCGAGGAGAGAATGTATGTTGCTCCGAACCCCTAGACAAGCCTGGTCTGGTGGTATTGTCTTGGATATTACAATCTTGAGCCTTGCCGTCAACATTCGCGCAAAGATCTTATAGTCAGTATTGGGCATCGTGAGCGGTCTAAATTTATGGGCGCTGACACTTGCTGTCGGTTTCGGTATTGGTATAAGCAGTCCCGCCATGAACTGCGACGGAACGTCTGTGTCAGGGCTCAATAACTCAATATACATCAATACCAACTAGGACATCATTAAATCCGCAAATGCGCGATAAAATTCTAGTGTCAACCAATCTGGCCCAGGGGATCTATGCACCGCATCCTTCGCGAGTGCGCCCCGGATGTCATCTTCCGTTAGGGGTTCCAATAGCGCCTCTGCATCCAGAACATCCACCTCCGTTTGCATCTGTCGCAAAATTTCTTCTCCTGTCCGATTGTCCGTCGGCGTCCCAGTGAAAAGGAGGCGGTAATGCTCCAGAAACTCAGCAGCAATGTCCTGTTGTGACGTCAAGGGCCGACCATCGTCATCATGGAGCACTGTGATTATGGATAGGCGATTACGTGCATGTTCCTTGGACACATGATGCATGGTAATACGTTCTCCATCGACGTTGCCCAAGCACCGAGCGCGGATCGAAAGTCACTCCAGTCGACGTCTCGTGATCGATAAAATGCAGGGCTCAATGTGATGGACTTCCGCTTAACGCTCGGGCGATGGGGCCTTGGAGAACAGGTCGCGGAGCACCATGTAGTAATAATAAAGTGTATCTCGGAGCCATTTCTCTTTTTCCTTGCCATACGTTATGAGAGCTCTTCGTGTCGCCGGTTTTGCACACTGCAGCCACCATGAAAGAACCGTACGGTGCAGCGGCAGAAGGCGAGTGCAAGTCTGCCATGTTTCTTCGATCCGCTGGCGACATTCAGGATCCACCAATAAGAATGAATTAAGTTTCCAGGAACTACGACTCCGCCAGAGCCGCTGCCGTGGGAGGGTTAACGTGCAGAAATATGCAAGGTGATCCGTAAAAGCTGTGGGCGAACGTTCAGCAGCCAACACGTTATCTCTTAATCCGTCAGAAACATAAATCCGATCCAGCCTGCCCGCCGAGTGGCTAGCAAAATATCTGTAGCCCTCTCGCTGCCAATGGATCTTTTCCCACATGTCAATTAGGGCCATGCCCCGGCAGATCGTGTTCAGTGCGTGGCAGGAGCCGAAATTAGGAGTTTGATCCTTCGGTGTGAGTACACAGTTAAAATCCCCCCCCCCCTCCCAAGATGTGGTCATACCTCCCATGAAATAGGGGGGCAATCTCCTCCGAGTAGAATCGTGCACGCACCTGTCCATTGTCAGATCCGGAGGGTGCATAGATGTTGACGATACGAATGCCGTTCACGGTCATAGCCAAATCCCGAGCCTAAGGAAGATAATCGAGGTCACACATCGGAATTCCTTCCCGGACTAGTATCGCTGTGCCACGTCGGAGTCGGCGCTAGATAAGCGTCGTATCCATGCACGTCGGGAAAAGCAGAGTTGCAGATTTCCTGCATCAGCAGAATATCAACGACTGTGGCGTAGATCATGTCCCGGAGAAGTAGCATCTTTGCAAGCGAACGTGCGGTGTTAATGTTCACTGTGCCCACCTTATATGCGTGGTTCGTTGTCGTTGGGATGCTCGTGTCATGTCATTGAGTACTCCACGGGCTTTAGTCCACTATTCGTGCTCAGAGGGGTACCCGCCAACGGGCTGCCCTCCTTTGTTGTCGTTCCGTGGTGTGCATCATGTATGTGCGTGGTCATAATTTGGGGATTGGGGATGGCATTTCCTGTATGTCTTCGACTGGTTCCACCCAGTCGCAGTGGTCATCTATCCGACAGACGTCCTCTGATGTATTTCGACGTGGCCTGACTCTGTTGTGGTTGGCAGGAGAGCCAACGCAGGGTTACTAAAGGAGACCGAAATGCACGCGTTTTAGCTCACGCAGGCTGGCGTGAGGTCTGGAACATGACAACGGAATAACTAGAATTGAGAAAAACGGACGTAGCTGGTGGAATACTTAGCTTTAATCCATTAATGATGAACGTCGCTCTTGACGGTACATGATGCACAATATCAATAATAATTGATAATGGCGCCTTGCTAGGTCGTAGCAAATGACGGAGCTTAAGGCTATGCTAACTATCGTCTCGGCAAATGAGAGCGTAGAAGTCAGTGAACCATCGCTAGCAAAGTCGGCTGTACAACTGGGGCGAGTGCTACGAAGTCTCTCTAGACCTGCCGTGTGGCGGCACTCGGTCTGCAATCACTGATAGTGGCGACACGCGGGTCCGACTTATACTACCGGACCGCGGCCGATTTAAAGGCTACCACCTAGCAAGTGTGGTGTCTGGCGGTGACACCACATTCCTCCCCCGCAAATCGGCGTACGGTTGTGGCATAAGGCTTCCGCCCGCCGTGGGGAGGACCCCATGTTGACGTATGCGACGAGGTAGGGAGCCTAACAACAGACGAGGCTGTGCCACCCGCACCCTACCATTCGGAGCGCGGGCAGCTAGGAAACGCCTAAAAACCTGCTCCAGGGTGCACGCCAACATACGGTGTATGCGCCCGTAGAGAGACAGGAGGGACCGAAGGGTCGATCTCCATCGGGCCGGGGCACCCGACGGGCGAAGAAAACATATGGTCCGTCGCGACAAGAGTTCCATATCGGAGGACAGCTGGTCACGGGAAGCGATCGGCGGCGCGTGACCCAGGGAGACGCCCGGCGGTCGCAGCGACGCGTCCACTGCGGGCGTCGCCGGCGGTGGCGGCGGCGCGTCGCCATGGGGCAAATGGAAGGCAGCGTCGCTAACACCTGGGGCTGAGGCGAGCCAGTATATGGGTCCCCGGGGTCGCTGACCGGACGGCACCGTCGCTGAAAGCAGCCGGCGAGCGGCAGATCCCGTGCGACGACAGAGGCGCAGCTGATTGAGATGCCGACACACCTCACCAGAGGCCCCCAAAACCAGATACATAGCGCGTCCGAGGCAGCGAAGAATGCGCCCTTCGAGCCAGCGCCGTGAACCTCGATAGTGGTGATAGTAGACAACGTCGCCTGGAGCAAAAGCAGGTGTCTGCCGCGGCACAGGAACCTGATGCGGCGGATGTAGCAAAGACATCAAGGCTCGGTGATGATGACCGTGGAGCAACTCGGGGCTGAGAGCGATACGAGGACAAAAAGAGCAATAACGCGTCCTCCCGAGAATGCGACTCTTTCAACTTCAACATCTGTGACTTGAAAGTCCTGACCAATCGTTCAGCGGCACCGTTTGACTGTGGCGAAAACGGCGCGGACGTCAGATGTTGAATACCATTGACCTTGCAGAATGACTGAAATTCTGCGGACATGAATTGTGAGCCATTGTCGGAAACAATAGTCTGTGGAAGAACTTCAATGGAAAAGATAGCGGATAACGCTTGGACGGTGGCAGATGACGTCGTGGAAGACATCCGGACAACAAAAGGAAAATTACTGAAGGAATCTACCACAACCAACCGTCGAGCATTCCAGAATGGACCAGCAAAATCGATGTGTAAGCGTTGCCAAGGGGAAGTGGCTTTTGGCCATGCAAAGAATTTCCGCGGTGGTGCTGATTGTTGTTCGGCACACACCATGCAAGAAGAGCATATTTTCGTAATCGCGGCATCGATTCCGAACCAAGTACAGTGCTGACGAGCAAGTTGCTTCGTTCTCACTATACCCCAATGTCCTTGGTTGAGAAGCTGTAAGACAGAGGACTGTACCACGACCCTGGGCTGATCATTAGCAGAACGCAACAGCAAAACACCACGTCGTAAAAAAAGTCCTTGTGAGCAAAAAATCGGGGAACCAACGGGTCCCCATTCCGTGACTTTGACAAGGGCCATTGCGTAGCAACAAAACGCAGAACGGGAGCAAGGACAGGGTCGGCAGCTGTGGCTGTAGCTACACGACGAAAATCAATCGGAAACGATTCGACCACGTCATCGGTTGCTGCATCAATGAACATGCAAGCAAGTTCGGAGGAATCGAATGCCCTATCCTCAGCAACAGGCAAGCGGGACAACGCATCGGCGTTTCCGTGCTTAGCATTGGACCGATACAAGATATCGTAGCGGTACTGCGAGAGGAAAATAGACCAGCGAATGAATTTCTGCGCTGTACGTGGAGGTACAGGCTTGGTCGGATGAAAAAGCGACGTCAAAGGTTTGTGGTCTGTGATTATGGTAAAGTGACGACCATACAAGAAATCATGAAACTTTGTAACACCAAATACGAGAGCCAATGCTTCTTTTTCGATCTGTGAATACTTTCTTTTCGCAGATTAGAGCAATTTGGACGCAAAGGCAATAGGGCGATCGTGCGATTCATCTTTGTGCGCAAGCACAGCACCGAACCCGAATTCCGATGCATCCACCATCAACATGAGGGGCTTCTGGGGATCGAACGGCGTAAGGCAAATATTGGAAAGCAACGCCGATTTCAACTGGTGAAAGGCGCGTTCGCATTTCGTCGTCCAGACGAACGGAACACCTTTACGGCGTAAACAATGAAGCGGAGCTGAAATGGAAGAGGCATGCGGCACATATTTATTGTAATACATAATTTTTCCCAGCACACTCTGTAGCTGCTTCAAATTCCGCGGCGAAGCCAAGTCTTGTATGGCACGAAAGTGCGTTGGACTGGGATGTATGCCTTGGGCATTGAGTACATGTCCCAAGTATGGTAAGTCCCGAGCAAAAAACACACATTTGTCCTTCCGCAAGTGAAGACCATTTTGTCGCAAGACCTGAAAGAATGTTCTGTAATTGGTCAAATGTTCTTCTTCCGTCTTTCCGGAGATCACTATATCGTCCAGATAACTTGCTGCAGCAGGGACCGACGCACAAACAGTTTGTAAATATTGCTGAAACAATGCAGGGGCTGATTCACACCCGAATGGCAGTCTTTTGAATAGATACAAACCAAGATGCGTGTTAACCATCAAAACGCGCTGGGATTCTTCGTCCACCGGTAATTGCAAGTACGCATCTGCGAGGTCCAACTTAGAAAAATATTTACCCGGGCACAGTTTGTCAAAAAGATCTTTCGGGCGGGGTAAAGGAAAAGTTGCAGTCACTAGTTGTGGATTCACTGTTGCCTTAAAGTCCACACAAAGTCTGAACTTTCCGGAAGGTTTTGGCAAAATTACTAAGGGTGATGCCCAGAGAGAAGCCTGCACACGTTCAATTACACCTTGTGATTCCAATTAGTGTAATGTTTTTGCGACCTCATCACGCAATGCGTGGGGAACATTGCGCGCTCTGAAAAATTTCAGTTGCGCGGTTACTTTCAGTTCCAAATGTGCTTTATAGCTTTATAGTTTTTAGCGCAACCGAGGTCCGGTGCAAAAATGTCTGCAAATTCTTCACATAGACGAGAAACACTGTCTGAAGGCACAGTCTGGTTCACTGAGAGGACCTGATTTACTATAGACAAGTTAAACAACTCAAACAAATCGAAACCTAACAAGTTCACTGCAGAAGAAGAACGAAGGACGTAAAATGACACAAGTTTTGTTTGTCCTTTGTATGTTGCAAGAAGGCTGCACTGTCCTAACACAGGGAACTTTTGTCCTGAGTAGCTACTTAACTTAACATTTGCGGCACGCAAAGGAGGTGTGCCCAGCAGTTTGTAAGTGTCTCGATTGATCAGTGAAACTGCAGCTCCGGTATCGAGCTGGAATGGTGTCACTGTGCCGTTAATGTCCAAGTCTACAAAAAGGTTTATTCTCCTGATGACGACTAGAGCGACTGTCTCGTGCAACGTGAACTGACAACGGTACAGAATCACTTGCGACTTGACGGGAGTTACGGCGATGTCGACGCACACTATTTTTGGGACGAACACAGTCACTGTTAGAGAGAATGGCACTGCGCGGAGTGGAATGAACTACATGAATTTCCATGGGCGAAGTTTCGCCAGCCTGAGTATCCTTGGTTCGATTCCGATTCCGGCGCGAAGCAAAGGGCCTGGAACGGTTTTGAGCTTCCGATCTGAGCTTTTTCTGGCAAACACTCTGAACATGTCCTTTTTTATTACAATAAAAGCTTGGCGTGACGGGCAATTCTCACGCGAATGTTTAGTAGCACACCGCGGGCATGATATGATCACTGCATTTGCTTGCCGGCGCGGCACACGTGGCTGAGAGCCTGGCGGCAGCGGCGCGGCCGGGCGCGAGGGCTGTTTACTGCTCCGTGCAGCTCGCCCGTCGGGCCGGTTAACCTGACACACTGCTGGCGAAGTTTCAAATGATTCCTGAGAAAAGTCAAGTGTGTCCTGCCGATCCAATATGTCCATCACTTGTTGAAGAGAGGGATTTACTAGTTTCAAAATCTGTTCCCTTATACGAACATCAGAAACGTTCTGTGCAATTGCATCACGTACCATAGTATCTGAACAAGGGAGTCCACATTGACACTCAAAAGCACAAACCCTAGTAAGGCCTTGCAAGGTTGCAACCCACTCCTGATTAGTCTGACCTGCCGTACGTTTTGTGCGAAAGAAGGTATATCGTTTGGCAACTACATTGACTGATTCTTTGAAATATGCATCTAATGCAGAAAAAATTTCGTCGTAGGACAGAGTTGCTACGTCGCGTCGGGGAAATAATTTGACTATCATACGGTACGTTTGTACCCCGATGGATGAAAGGAGAAAAGGCTGCCGCTCGTTACCTTGAATTCTGTAGGCGGCGAGATGGAATCCAAATTGGCGTGACCACTCCGTCCAGCTTTCCAGTGCAGCATCAAAAGGTCGAAAAGTGGGTGCAACAGCGTGTTGCGGCTGCGTTAGCGGTGAAGCGACTGCTTCCGCATCGCTTTGCATCGTACTTTGACCCTGGACGAGCTGTCCAAGGGCATCCAGTAAGGCCTGCGTCTGCTGTTTCTGTGAGCGATAACATTCGGACAGTACATCTGGAGATTGTGGCGAATCCATTACACAAGTAAACCAGGGCAATTTAGATAAGAACACTTTTACTCTCGTCGCCAATGTTGTGGTTGGCAGGAGAGCCAACACAGGGTTACTAAAGGAGGCCGAAATGCACGCGTTTTAGCTCACGCAGGCTGGCGTGAGGTCTGGAACATGACAAGGGAATTAGAATTGAGAAAAACGGACGTAGCTGGTGGAATACGTAACTTTAATCCATTAATGACGAACGTCGCTCTGGACGGTACATGATGCACAATATCAATAATAACTGATAATGGCACCTTGCTAGGTCGTAGCAAATGACGTAGCTGAAGGCTATGCTAACTATCGTCTCGGCAAATGAGAGCGTAGAAGTCAGTGAACCATCGCTGGCAAAGTCGGCTGTACAACTGAGGCGAGTGCTAGGAGGTCTCTCTAGACCTGCCGTGTCCGTAACCGCGGGACAGCTACGGTCGCAGGTTCCAATCCTGCCTCGGGCATGGCTGTGTGGGATGTCCTTAGGTTAGTTAGGTTTAAGTAGTTCTAAGTTCTAGGGGACTGATGACCACAGATGTTAAGTCTCATAGTGCTCAGAGCCATTTGAACCATTTTGAACCTGCCGTGTGGCGGCGCTCGGTCTGGAATCACTGATAGTGGAGACACGCGGGTCCGATGTATATTACCGGACCGCGGCCGATTTAAAGGCTACCACCTAGCAAGTGTGGTGTCTGGCGGTGACACCACATTCCTCCCCCGCAAATCGGCGTACGGTTGTGGCATAAGGCTTCCACCCGCCGTGGGGAGGGTCCCATGTTAACGTATGCGACGAGGTGGGGAGCCTAACGACAGGCGAGGCTGTGCCACCCGCACCCTGCCATCAGAGTGTCGAAATGTAAATCCTCTTTGAGCAGCGGAGAGTGTTCTTTCACACGCAGCTTCATGGGTCATCTTTACGTACATTGTACTGCTTACAATGGGCAGGTGTTTTCCAATTATGTCTGCAGGAGGTAAACGAAATTTTTCCCTCAAAAAACGCTCTATTTCGAAAGCTATTGGTCTGGCAAATTCGTTGTCGAACGTAGATTGGAGCGTAGCCTTTCGAAAATTGTGTGCCATGGCGATCGAGTCAGACAACAACACGCGCAAGCACCGGCGGTGTAAACACTTCCTCGTACACGCGCGCCTGCGGCCGGGACAGCAGGTCCGTGCCGCGCCACCGCCTGAAGCAGACTGTGGGATTTGAACCGTCGTCCTCCCGAATGCGAATCCAGTGTCTAACCACTGCGACACCTCACTCGGTTGCATTATAAGAAATGAAATAAAACTACCCACAATAACCTTACGATGAAAGTCTGTTTTAATAAAGCTGAGTATCTGTTCACAAGCGTGCCTCTATCGAACCGAATTAGTAAAATACTACTCACTTTGCCGGCCGCGGTGGTCTCGCGGTTCTAGGCGCTGAGTCAGGAACCGCGCGACTGCTACGGTCGCAGGTTCGAATTCTTCCTCGGGCATGCATCTTTGTGATGTCCTTAGGTTAGTTAGGTTTAAGTAGTTCTAAGTTCTAGGGGACTAACGACCACAGATGTTAAGTCCCATAGTGCTCAGAGCCATTTGAACCATTTTTGAACTACTCACTTTGATTTCGATTGGGTCTGTGTTTAATTGACCACAATGGTCAAGAGGTATGCAAATGTTTTCGTAAATAAAGTTATGTATTCCTAGAAACCCAAAATTTGCTTGTCAGCAACGAAAGAGGCATTACCTGTTGTGCAGCATTGTGAGTTTTTCACCATTGCACTATGAGCCGAAAGTATTTTCTTGCGTTTTCCTTATCGATGTTTGATCTGACTGCTTGTAGCTCTTTCACAGAATAAAAACGTCACAGTCAGCGAGACTGGAACCGCGACCCAGGACAGACGCTTCCTTAGAGAGCAGCATATTACCACAGAGCTAGCGAAGAGGTGTATGTTTCAGAGTTCCTATTACAAGGCCAATAGTGACTAAAACTCGTAAATCGCTATTTAAAGGACAAGATTAGTTGCGATTTCCCCGTGCAACGACTTTCCTTGGCTGAAAACCGTAAATGTACAAACTTTTGTTACACCTCAAGAGATAATAATTTAGATTATTCAATGAAAATCAAGTGAACTTTTGGGGCTTAATTCCGTGCACACCAGGAAGTAACTCGTCGATCACAGAGTTGCCAAACATACCTTCCCTTTTTTTCTTTTTTTTAAAATTGGTTTAAAACATATGGAGGTTCTGACTCAGTGGGCATGCTCTGGAGCCTCTTTGCTCCTGAGATTAGAGAAACGGTCCTCTCGGCCGGATCTGAACAAGCGACATATGGATAACTGTGAATCCTCCCCTGCAGTCCACCGCTCTACCATCTTTTTTTTTTCCTCTCCTCCTAGACCTCTTCCACTTCAGGCGTTGCTCCCCTATCTCCCATACCACCCCCAAAATCCTATCTAACCTAAAAATAAAAAAAATAAAAATAAAAAATATAGCTCCACCGTCACTTTCACCCTAACCAACTTTCTTTTTTTTAATAATATATAAAGAAACTGAATAAATCTTCTTTCTGTGACAAACTGTCCAATACCCGTAAATCAGAGGAACACGATATCAGTTAAGCACTTCTGATTTGTTTTATGTTATGTTACGGCTTCTGGGAAAAGTAGTTTTCCTGAGACACTTTGACTTGCCGTACTATAAAAATAAATAAATGCCAACTTAATTATAATGAAGCAAAATTAGTATCGGTTCTCTGTACTGTTGTGCACCAACCAAAAATTACCGCTTCATTACGGCAGAGTGTGAAGTGAGAAATTTTGAAACAAAGCTTTGTATTTCCGACTAGTTTTAAGGTTGTGGTGCTCTTCCATTATATACTGTATGCAGTCGTCTATACTCGCATGAGTATTCGTAACTGCAAAATATACAAACTGGCCGATAATCCAAGTGTAGCTATTGTGCTTTGTTGCAGGAAAGAAATGCCAGTCTGGTTGAAGTACATCTTTAAGTGTTATAGCAGAGTCTATAGTTCTAGTAATTATTGCGAGTTTTTTTCTAGTCCAGTTCCATATGTGGTATTGGTCTCGGCAGATGAGAATGTGTGCCAAGGTATCTACAGTACGGCAATGATCGCAGTACTTACTCTGCTTCATTTTGATATTGTGCAGCTTTTCAGCTGTGGGGACCTTCTCGTTTACCATGTCTTACCATGTGGACACTACTTGGGAGTGGAGGGTGGGATTGTTAATATTTTTCCAAACGTTACTCTAGTCGA
Organism: Schistocerca gregaria; assembly: GCF_023897955.1. Classification (NCBI taxonomy): domain Eukaryota; kingdom Metazoa; phylum Arthropoda; class Insecta; order Orthoptera; family Acrididae; genus Schistocerca; species Schistocerca gregaria. Next base: position 713,245,949 of record NC_064931.1, read on the forward strand.
CCGCTGGATATTTGGCTTCCATTGGGTTTTGCCTATGCTGTCTCGTGAGGTGGTAATAGATCCGTCTGGTGTTAAACAGCTGTGAAGTATCCTGAATTTAGCTCATTTCCAGGTAGTAAGTCCGGACGTGATCGAGTTGAGCGCTGATGCGACCAACATCGACCGGGGCCTTTTCGCTCGTTGGGACTAACCTGTTGAATAACGTTTTCGTAATTGTTGGATGGGGTGTCTGCAGTATTTTGCGGATTCGGTCCATATATATGGCAGCGCATTGGTTCTTGATGTCTTTGACACCTAAACCACCAGCGGCGTGGGTTAACACTATGGTTGACATGGTGACTTTAAACATGTTTCCGCTCCATATGAACCAATACGCTGCAGCTAAAAGCTTTTGTGCTATATCCTTGGGTACTGGTAACACTGCTGCGATGTGATATATTTTGCTTAGCGCATAGCTGTTAAGCAAGAGAGCTCTGTATCCGACTGAGCGTTCTAGTTTTGTGTTCACGGAGATTAGCGCTGAATATATTTAGTTTATGGTCCCAGTTGCCTACTGCCATCTCTCTTGGGTTGGACATTAGTATCATACCTATGTGACTCGTCTTCTCTGTCTTTTGTAGTCATGTTCTTTGAATGTTCTCCATATGGGATCCGACAGGTAAAATTTTCGATTTGTGTTCTTTGAGTTTGGCTCCTGAAGAAGTGGCGTAAGCGTGGATTATTTGTTGAACGATTTCTATTTCTGAATGCGTGTTAACTACTACACTGATATCATCAGCATAAGCGTGACACACGGTTTTTGTACCCAACACCTGTAGACCTTGTAACCCGTAATGCAGGTTTAACAGTAACGGTTCTACGGCGATTGCGTATAATGCCATAGAAAGGGGGCAGTCTTGTCTCACTGATTGCTTGATCGGGACTGGTGAACTTAGCTGACCATTAATTTTGATTCGAGAGGAAGTTCCAACTAAACATTTGCGTATTATATGGATAAAATGAGCACTGAATCCCATCCGTTGCGTTGCAGTTAATAGAAAGTGGTGGTTGATGCGGTCAAAACCCTTATCGAAGTCTAAAAACATGAGACCAACATTGCATTTACATAGCCGCGACAAATATATTATGGCCCTATATTCACATAATACATTCGACATAGATCTCCCTGGATCAGCACTCATTTGATAAGGGCCAAGTACTTTCGGCAGTATCGTCTCCAGTCTACAGTTTATGAGTTGGGTGAAGATTTTATAGTCGGAATTGAGCAGAGTTAGTGGTCGAAAATCCTTCAGCGTAGTGCTATGTGCTTTTTTGAGGATCAGGACAATCAGTCCTTCGGTAAACTGAGATGGCATCTGCACGTTTCCCAATAATTCAATGCATACTTTGGTGAATTCCGGTCCTGTGATGTGCCAAAAACAAGAATAAAATTATATGGGTAGGCCATCTAAGCCAGCAGATTTCTTTGTAGGCGAATCTTTGATTATGGCACATACTTCTTCCTCAGTTATGTTGGCTACAAAGTCGGCGTTGTCAGTCGGATGGACCGTGGATTCAATATAGGATAAATGCGGCTCACTTGCCGTCGAATCAGTCGCCGACGCGGAGTAAAAATCTCTATAATGTTGCACCACGTAGTTTTTTACTGTAACTTGTTGATCGTATTCGTTCCGCTGTTCATCACTGAGAGTATGGAGTAACTTTTGTTTACCTCTCTTGGCTTCCCGTATCACGTGATATACGGACGTATTCTCCTGCGTCAGTTCAATCGGAGGAAGCGATCGAACTTTTTTCCCCTCTAGTGATTGTCGTACCAACGCCGTTATTCTTGCTTTAGAGAGTTTTATTCTAGAGCTGTTTGCTACTAATCCCATGGGGTCATCATATAGTTCGCGGAGGCAAAGAAAGTGATAACCCAAGGTGCGTTTTCGCCCGTACGCTTTCATGCGACCATATCGTGCAATGCATTTTTTTTTTTAATCTGCGGTTTCGCAGACTGTAGCCACCACATGATGCGTGTTGGATATCTGGATTGCGTCCGAAGACAACGCTGCCATGTATCATGGATCTCCTGTTTCAGTACTGCGTCCTCCAAAAGTGACACGTTTAGCAGCCATACGCCCCTTCCCAGGAATGTTTTTTGTTTAGTGTGTTGCGCGGTTATTTGAAATGCGCAATGATCCGAGAAGTTAAGAGGTCAAATTTCGCAGTCAGTTACATTATGGATAAAACCTTTCGTTACACATAGCCTGTCGAGTCTGCGTGCCGAAGTGCTGGATACGTAAGTGTATCCTCGGGTATGCGGCGAAGATGGCACCAAGCATCTATCTTATCTAGTCCGTTAGTTAACATCAACAGCTCCTCACAAAAGTTGAAGTTCGGGATTTGATCTTCTGGACGCAATATGCAGTTAAAATCTCCACCCATAATTATGTGCAGGCGAGGATCCGTTATTAATGGGACAATTTCGTCCCGGAACAGGTTTCCCCTTGCTCGTTTTCCGCTGGATCCAGAGGGAAGATATATATTAACAAGAAGTAGATCATATATTTGTGCAGTTATGCATCGTCCAGATTCAAGTATGGCTTTTGCTGTACGTGGTGTGCCGTGTTTGAACAATACTCCCGTTCCACATTCATTGCCTATGTTTAAGATTGCCTCATATCCGTACAAATCCGCTATTTTGGTCGTACTACCTCTTGTAACGTCGCTATGTCAATGTCGGCGGCATATAAGTAGTCCTTCACAGATTGTAACTTTACTTCCGAAACTATTCTGTTTACATTGAGCGTGGCGATTTTATACGCCTGCGTCATTCGGTAGGCCAACCAAGCGTATTCAGTGTCTTCAGACCATGCTGTCCCCGTATAAGGACCACAGCGGTCAACGGTTTCCATTGATTCTTCAATTGATGGGGCGAGGTTCATCTGTACGTCCTCATTCGGGTTGGGGATGTCTGGTTTTCCGATGTCTACCACGCCTTGCTTTCCACTTTCTCCAGTTCTTGAATCCCTTCAGTGCTCTGTTTTCGTGTTTGCCGTTTAGGTTTCACCCGCTACTGTCTGATGTCTTCCTCAGCATTCTTCAAATCTTCTAAGCGGGTGGTGTATCGAGCCAAATTGTCGACCGTGCCCTTGGTGGATGATGGTGTTAATACAGGAATGGGTTCACTATGAGGTAGCTCATTCCGGGATGGTTCTTGCATGTCATCCTCAACAGCAGAGGAATCGGAAAATTTGCTGTGGGTCCCAATATCTTTCGGTGTCTGTGGTGCTGAAACCGTTACACCTGACACGATTTCCTTAGGTTCGGGTGGACTCGCTTCTGTTGAGTCAGTGGTGGCAATTTGGGCTTCTTCTCGGGTTGGATGGTTCTCCGTGTTCACAACAGGGCTTGGGGTCAGGACTCAGCCGCGGGCAGCCGTAGCGTAGTTCGCTGGCAGCGCAGTCATAGCCGGCGGTCGCGGCGCCTCGCCAGCCGGCAGCTGCGCCACTCGCCGCTGTAAACACTCCGCGCGGACGTGGCCGGGAGAGTTGCACGCCGCGCACGTCCTCGGCTGGCCGTCGTATATAACGATACCTCGGTATCCACAGACGCTGATGTATGACGGTATATGTTTGTGCAAATCGACCTTTAATTGTCTCACTCCGTTGAGAGCTTGGAATTGGGCGCGTGGAACTACCGTTCGGCAACATGACTGAGAACTTTACCGTACGGCGCTATCACTGCGTTTATTTGATCCGTTGGTACTTCGAATGGTAGTTCGAACATCCTGATAGTTCGTATTCCAAACCGTGCATGTGTTACGTTGACTTCACCTACGTTTCCATCACAATGTTTAAACTTCATAATTCCTCCGCAAGGCTCAACTATTTTGTCACATAAGTTAGCATTCCTCAATTTCACAAATCCAACGCTGCTCACTATCGAAGCTGGACGGAGTGGCCGAGCGGTTCTAGGCGCTACAGTCTGGAGCCGCGCGACCGCTACGGTCGCAGGTTCGAATCCTGCCTCGGGCATGGATGTGTGTGATGTCCTTTGGTTAGTTAAGTTTAAGTAGTTCGAAGTTCTAGGGGGCTGATGACCTTAGAAGTTAAGTCCCATAGTGCTCAGAGCCATTTGAACCATTTCCCTATCGAAAGATGCATCCCAATGACATCCTCTGAATCAACTTTCACTTCGTATTCCAACCAACCTTCGATTTCGTGTAGTTTAGGTCGGGCGTAATTACGATCAAACGAGAATTTCAAAGTATCTTGTCTGTTCAAGTGGGCCATAACGGATTCACATTTCAGATTTCAATTTGCGTAGAAGTTCTGCAACGATGCAAGAAGCGCTGCGACTGACCATGCCGAAGCACAGCAGACCGCGGCGCACGAAACTCAGCACACGTCCGCACAGCACGGCTGACGCGGAGAGACTGCCTTGTTGCCAAATCTCAGTTACAGTAGCAGCAGGAAGAAGACGAACCGATGTGTTCCTACAGAGGGCTGGGAAGTGACCATAGCTGGCATCTCAAAGACGCGGCTGGCACGGCGTGGGATGCGTCTGATTCGCATTTCTGTAACTAGGTTTAGGGACTGGAGCGTAGTTAGTAATAATAATCAGAACTGACTGTAAACTAAGCATCATAAATCAGTAACTCTCATAGTTGTTTATATATTCCTTTCGTAAGTGTACTCAAAACTAAGATATTCATTCATGGACGTTTTCGTGCCTGGCCGATAGTCGAGCACAACAAAAAATAAAAATAAAAACAATATGTGTGTGTGTGTGTGTGTGTGTGTGAGAGAGAGAGAGAGAGAGAGAGAGATGGGAGGGGGGAAGAGAGAGAGGGAGAGAGAGAGAGAGAGAGAGAGAGAGAGGGAGAGAGAGAGAGAGAGATAAATATAAAAAAGAATGAGAGAGTAAATATTCTTGTAAAGAAATTGCATTATGGCATGTAAAGAAATTAAAATGACACGTTCCACATCATTACGAAATTTCGTATTCATGATCTATGGAACAAATATTAATCTAATCTAATCATATTGCTGAATAGCCATGAAGACTCAGGAATTACCGAAATATTCGCCAATATTGGTAACCAAATCTAAACTTGAAAATAAAAGACCACAGTTTTTGTAATAAACCGGGACTCTATCAAGACCCTTTCATCTCTGTTAGCTAACCACGAAAGATGTCTGATATACCTCCATTCAGAAGTAACAAAGTGTGCATGGATTTAAAGATGGAGCGCATGATGTGGAGTTTTGTAACGGAGATACGAAACCAACACATAATCGGATTGTTAACTAAGTAAAATCAAATGTTATGTATCGGTTTTTCTTACCAGCTGCTAGGTGTTTGAATCTAAAATAAGGGTACAAATTTTTGTGCCTGAGCGACAATCGAACTGCACACCTACCGTCCTTCTTTGTCATCCACGAATATAGCTTAAGTATCAATTGGTTACTCACCAACAGTAAGATGTGTGCGTGTTTGGCCGAAAATAACGACACCTATGGCGAATGTTGGCAACATATGATCAGACATTAGAAATGCATATTACTTTTCACTTGCAGGCCGGTGAGCACGTTATATGGCTTGAAATGAAATTATGAATATTTTTGTACTGGATCAGTATTCGGAGCCACGTACTTATCTTTGGAGTAGACCTAGAGGAGACTGCAGTCTTGGGAAAATGAGCGAAATGACTGAACTATACTGTTCCGAAAGATTCAGATTCTCGAGAGAGGAGATACGAATTCAAATCACAGTCCAGCACCAAATTTTTCAACTTCTGTAGTTCAATCAAGTACAAGTAAAATAAGAGCCCTGTTCCTTTAAATGGCTATCGGTTCATCAAAAAAAAATTCTAACGTAAGTAAGTTTACTGGCGACAGTATTTCTGTTTACCATGACTTCCGCCTATGTCATTTCCCAACGTAAGTCGGCTCTGCCCAGTTGGTAAAGAAGGAACGTGATATTTAATGCGGATTCTGAATTATAAAGTCTCTTGAGGTTAACAGAGGTAAATTAAATCCGTCTGTGCCTCTAAAACGTAAATGCCTGAACCCACGCATTGCACCTGAGATAGTTCGTTCCACCAGACCATTGTGGCCACATTTCCCAACCCCAGGAGTGTGCTGTAACAGATGATACGCTTAGCTTTCAAAATTAGTCACGGTGGAAAAAATGCCAGTCTATTAAATGGTTAAGTAGAAGCAATCTTCCGACGCAGAGATTATGCTATTCTCATGTCAGCAGGATGTAAAGACTCTTCTGGGCATCATAGCCTCGATGTGAAGCCATTTTGAAATTTTCACTAATTCAGCAAATTTCTTAGTTCGAGAAAATCCACTCTGATGTGTGAAGTTACCGGGTAATTATTACTATCATTTTCTTCATATCGCTGCTGGAACACATGTGCTTCAACATCATTTAATGACTTTTGGTCGTTATAGAAGTAGTTGCCCAAGAACAGGTTCTTTTCCTGTCTACAGAATTCTATTCATCGCTCTGAGCACTATGGGGCTTAACTTCTGAAGTCATCAGTCCCCTAGAGCTTAGACCAACATAAACCTAACTGTCCTAAGGAAGTCACACACATCCATGTCCGAGGCAGCATTCGAACCTGCGACCGTAGCGGTCGCGTGGTTCCAGAATGAAGCGCCTAGAACCGCTCGGTCACTTCGGCCGGCTATTTTTATGTTAATATCAAATATCAGCAATTACTCGTAGATTACATTAAAACTGAAGTCACTTGATAACACAAACGCGCTGTCTTTCTTTATTTACTTGCGCCTAGAAATATCAGTTCAAATTTAGTATTCGCTTCTGTAATGTCGAAAAGTATTTCACAGTTTCAAAACCCGCATCCGACCCATTGACCAAACGCTTAGTCGCTGACCATAAATTCTGTCTCAGAGTGACACCAGTTTAAGTAACCTAACTTAGCGAAGACTGTTTGCCAATGCTCTTTCTCACCGTAAAATACGCAGTTAACCCATTGGGCTCCATAAGTACACTGTAACAGTAATTTCTGTCTATACGCAATGCATACGGATTGTAGAATTTAGTGGTGTTCTCTCTTCCACTTCTGTATACAATATGCCTGATCTAAACGGGCCCTTTATCATCACAGGCCTTGGGCAGTGCAACATTATACTGACAACAGTAATGTGCTTTCACTGACAACATCACTGTTCGTTTTACCTGATTTTGTAATCATTTAAATAAAACAATATGACCTTCCAGTGGGAGACATTTCGTCCCCCTTTTCCTTCTGTGAAATTTATCAGTAAACTTTTCGCATTCCAACCAGTGAAATGCGGGAGAGTACGGCTGGTAAACGATTCACAAACCACGATTTAGTGCCGTTAAGATGATTTCTTTAAACGTTGTAGTAGCTGAAGGAATTTAGTTTCTTCTTAAATCGTCCTATGCAGCAACGTTCACATATATCTCAAATAAGAAAAGCTCTTTATCCAGGTAGGAAGGTTGTAAAACAAACTTCCCACAGTTTGTGTCAGGTTGATCTTTTCGTCTGATAGCACTGCGTAAGTATTTTGCCTAGAGGTATCACAAGTAGTGTTCATGTAGCTGTGGGAACCATTGGTTGAAAACGAGTTTAACGCCAATGGGTATAGTACTGCTAAATATTCAAAATGATTATTAATCTAAGACTTAGTTCATTCACAAACTGAGGTATAATTATAATATTGAAGCTAGAATGTGTATCCTTGTCTTCCTTGAGTGGGCATTGGAAGGCGTTTACACACACATGTATGTAATACTATGAATACTGCGTATGCTATAGTTAACGTTGCTCTCAGACAATTTTTTTTTAAATTCTTCTGGGTCTTCAATGTGCAATATGTGTTGCAGATACAGTCTTAAACAAAAAAATTGACCGCCGTAACGTTCACGTTAGGTGGACAATACAGTCGTGCTCCCCTCAGAGTTCTATGTCCGGTAATATGGTAGACCTGGCAACATTGTAAACTACGGCACTTCACGGAGGAAGTCTGGACTGTAGTCTGAGTACACCAGTTTTGACTAAGACCGTAGTCTTTAGGTAAAACACAAGACTGGGTAATACGACATCTGGCAACAAAAAGCACACGTCAAAAAATCTTTCATCGCCGTCTCCTCTCGGTGCTGAATCTATGAGTTTAATTCAAGCGAATCTATAATTTTAGTGAGAGATTTCTTGGACGGCCATCTGCCTCTGAACACCGCATGTGTCTGAGTTCTCTGGAACCCATTTGCTGCCTACTGGCGGGGACTGAGGCACTGCGCTGCCTCGCCTTCTGCTGACAACGTCTGCTCCACTCCTCACTCTCGACAGAGTAACATGCTTTAATGTTGTTGAGTGGTGAACCATAAAATCTGTCTACTATTTTTGTCTCAAACTCGATAGCAACTGAGGCAGAAAACCGTTTTTATTTGATGTGTATTTCATTACACTAGTATGCAATACATCAATGTCGCATATGATTAATTTCATTGTTCCTGTTCCAGTGTGCTATAATTAAAGTGTCACATCCTGTTCTTTTTCCTTTCACAGGAGATTCTTCAAATAATTTATTTTAGTCATGGATTCATATGCGTTAGTCAAGGCACAGAGAGTAAATGCAATGTAATGCATTTGGTTAGTTTCTTTGAGTCCCTATGGTAAATGGATGCAAAACATTGTGTCAATACCTTTCAGAACATGCTCTATAGCTACTCAGGCAAATTACTTGTTTTGTGGTCCATACATTAATTAATGGAGAAGTTAACACTGTTCAAAAGTGATATTTAAAATATTCAGTTGGATTTAAGGTGACAAAATTGCCCATATTTGATGGTACCCAGAGAAAAAGTAAGTTGCTAGAGCCGCTGTTACCAAATGTCTGCAGAGAGTTCCTAATTGCTACTGTGGAAAGTTAGCATAGAGGCCCTATAGCAATCAAGAGGTTCATTTCCTTCATACTCATCACCCCGGCATGTAAGTCTTAAGTGAAGAAGAATATTGAAATTCGTATCGTTGATCGTCGATTCGAAATTTCTTCAGAGACGCTTGTATTGTGAAGCAGCTTGGCAGTCAGAAAGCCGAGATCTATGATCATTAACACAACTTGCTGTGTCGAGCTGCCAAGAGGACTTGATGTGTAAAGGTTTTCTTCCGATTTCGTTAGAGAATTTTTTCTGGAAATTCGCAGCTCCATAAAATAACTCAGAAAAAAAGCTCGCACATGCTGATTCCTGCCACGGTTAGAAGTGACGACTCATTGAGCCATTGCGACACGAGATACGGGCGGGGGTACGAGGCTGCAGACACACTGTTGCCAGCACGCCACTCTAATCATGGTATTGGTCGCTCAGCCTCATAACGCATCGTGAACGATAATAGAAGTTGTCATTTACGTGAAGAATAGCATTTCTTTAGCCAAAAAATTGAATTTTCTGTTTCAGTGTCTAGGGGTTATATAGCACGAGTCATTAAAATTGAAAGGGAATATCAAGTGAATTTGGCGAGTCAATTCTGTGCCATACGTGGAAGTGATTTCACTGTCATAGTGTTGCCAAATTTTTGTGACGATGTTGCCAATTCTCAGTTCTGCTAGGAACAGCTCTGTAGCAGTATGCGAGTAGAATCGCGTGCTCGTGTCATAGGAGGATTAATATGCAGCGTGTTCTCCTACCAGTTGTGTCAAAGATTCAAGTGTATAAACTTCCATCACGATTACAGTTTCCCACAAAATATATACGAATAAAACACTTACCCTGTTACTTTGTGACAAAAGATTATTTCAGTACAATAAAAAGTCTTTGGAAACCAACTTTACCCACTTTTCACGAAAAGTAAGATAACAAACACTTTCCACCTCGAAATCTATTGCATCTATGTGCAGTCTTGTGATCGTAAAAGTAGAATTTCATGAATTTCACGAGAATGTAGAAACATGTTGGTGGGAATGGAAGCTATAAGAAACACAATTAACTAATTATTCAGTGCCACGTTGAAAATTCAGAAGAGAAGAAACTAAAAATCATTCACATTAACACAGAAACTAACGTGCACATGCGAGCACTGTGCAGATCTGCGCTTTTTCATCTTCAGATCTATACATATAATGTATACTAACCAGCGTATTCATTGCTTTCATAATGTTTCCCTCTTGTTTAGTCTTCTAATGATGAACTGGATCCACACCTATGAGTCTGATTGTTTCTTTGTGTCCTTCCATCTACTATTCTTGTGTTCAGTGTTCAAAAAGCAATATGTTATGCCTGCTCCCACGAGGAATTAGAACTAGATCGCAAGAAGGCTAACGCCCGCATCTCGTGGTCGTGCGGTAGCGTTCTCGCTTCCCGCGCCCGGGTTCCCGGGTTCGATTCCCGGCGGGGTCAGGGATTTTCTCTGCCTCGTGATGGCTGGGTGTTGTGTGTTGTCCTTAGGTTAGTTAGGTTTAAGTAGTTCTAAGTTCTAGGGGACTGATGACCGTAGATATTAAGTCCCATAGTGCTCAGAGCCATTTGAACCAAGAAGGCTAACGAAGTATAATCGAAATACATTGAGACGCCCATTTGTCTGTCGTCATGGTGTTAAGTCTACAGAAATAGTTGGGTATTATTGCCTGCATCACCGGCATCCCATTGTTGTCTTCTCTTACTGGGATTTTCATATTACCCTGAACACAAGACGCCGAGATAAATGTGTATCTTCTTCGTGATGAAACATACCACATTCCATTCATCCTGATCCATTCGTTACATGCATCGGCAACAATGAGTGATAGGAAAGTTGTTGTGAGGTGGCGAATAACAATAACAAAGGTAGGAGTAACAAATCAGTAATCAATTATGTTTAATGCCTTACAGACAATTGATAACGCTTAAAAAAATAACCAAGAAAGACTGAGTGTTTAATTGGCGCACCGCATACGTGTTCTTACCACTTTTTTACTGAATTCTGTTCTGGATGTTTACAGAGGGAAAAGAGAGAACCCTGTAGCCATGCAAATCGCTAGTGCAACGAGATATTACCTATCATCTATCCTTGCTTTACACCACGAGACGAACATGGTGTCACCGAGCTGATATTTGAAATTGCTGGCCGGTGTGGCCGAGCTGCTCTAGGCGCTTCAGTCTGGAACCGCGCGACCGCTACGGTTGCAGGTTCGAATCCTGCCTCGGGCATGGATGTGTGTGATGTCCTTAGGTTGGTTAGGTTTAAGTAGTTCTAAGTTCTAGGGGACTGATGACCACATATGTTAAGTCCCATAGTGCTCAGAGCCATTTGATATATGAAATACATTTCTGTTTTCTCTTTCTATCTTTTTATTTTTATGTTTTTGAGAAAAGCATCAAGAAGCGCGAGTAATAAGCAAGTAGCCATATAATCTATTTACAGTTATTTTCATAGGGTTATACACTCCTGGAAATTGAAATAAGAACACCGTGAATTCATTGTCCCAGGAAGAGGAAACTTTATTGACACATTCCTGGGGTCAGATACAGCACATGATCACACTGACAGAACCACAGGCACATAGACACAGGCAACAGAGCATGCACAATGTCGGCACTAGTACAGTGTATATCCACCTTTCGCAGCAATGCAGGCTGCTATTCTCCCATGGAGGCGATCGTAGAGATGCTGGATGTAGTCCTGTGGAACGGCTTGCCATGCCATTTCCACCTGGCGCCTCAGTTGGACCAGCGTTCGTGCTGGACGTGCAGACCGCGTGAGACGACGCTTCATTCAGTCCCAAACATGCTCAATGGGGGACAGATCCGGAGACCTTGCTGGCCAGGGTAGCTGACTTACACCTTCTAGAGCACGTTGGGTGGCACGGGATACATGCGGACGTGCATTATCCTGTTGGAACACCAAGTTCCCTTGCCGGTCTAGGAATGGTATAACGATGGGTTCGATGACGGTTTGGATGTACCGTGCACTATTCAGTGTCCCCTCGACGATCACCAGAGGTGTACGGCCAGTGTAGGAGATCGCTCCCCACACCATGATGCCGGGTGTTGGCCCTGCTGCGCAGCTAGCGCCATTCGACGGCCAACACAGCGGTTCCTGGTGTGTCCGCTGTGCCGTGCGTGTGATCATTGCTTGTACAGCCCTCTCATAGTGTCCGGAGCAAGTATGGTGGGTCTGACACACCGGTGTCAATGTGTTCTTTTTTCCATTTCCAGGAGTGTATAATGCAAAAATACACCTTTTAAGTATATTATTGCGTAATTCCAACTATTGATAGTCTATTCGTGAGCTTGCGTGCATTCAGTGGAGTGAAACCTATCACAGAGGCCAGCAAAACACAAATATTTCTTGCTCCATGCACAAAACACAAATAAAATCTCGCTGCACTGACATATTGTCTGATATAGTTCTTGGAAAACATATCTGATTCATGTTGCTAAATACAGCTCTATCAGATATCAATGTGTACCAAGTGTACAAAAGTATATATTGAAATACACAGCAAAGCAGAAAGGGGTATTCGACTGAAACATAGCCACGAACAAGATTGTAACTGTGGTCGACAGCATCGTCGTCTACCACCTTGACAACTCGAGCGGTGACAGAGTTCGGCCAGTTGCTTACGTTTACTGGTATCAAAGATAGCATGAAAGCACAAAAATGTTAATAACCTGAAAATCATTAAATTTGGAACCCATAGTAAATTAAAGCAGTCATCAGTCAGAAGATTGGTTTGAACACCGCAGAGCTTAAATAGGCACAGTTCTGTTGACGGTGGTATGGCGTAGCTTTCCTCTGACCTTTGACTTGACTTGCCTAGACAGCTAATAGGGGAACCTACAGTTTAACGTGGCTTTCGGACCACAGTGCAACTCGGCATTTCTCACCCATTGGTGCTAAACTCGTTTTCAACCAATGGTTCCCACAGCTACATGAACACTACTTGAGATACCTCTTAGGCAAAATACTTACGCAGTGCTATCAGACGAAAAGATCAACCTGACACAAACTGTGGGAAGTTTGTTTTACAACCTTCCTACCTGGATAAAGAGCTTTTCCTATTTGAGATATATGTGAACGTTGCTGCATAGGACGATTTAAGAAGAAACTAAATTCCTTCAGCTACTACAACGTTTAAAGAAATCATCTTAACGGCACTAAATCGTGGTTTGTGAATCGTTTACCAGCCGTACTCTCCCGCATTTCGCTGGTTGTAATGCGAAAAGTTTACTGACAAATTTCACAGAAGGAAAAGGGGGACGAAATGTCTCCCACTGGAAGGTCATGTTGTTTTATTTAAATGATTACAAAATCAGGTAAAACGAACAGTGAGGTTGTCAGTGAAAGCACATTACTGTTGTCAGTATAATGTTGCACTGCTCAAGGCCTGTGATGACAAAGGGCCCGTTTAGATCAGGCATATTGTATACAGAAGTGGAAGAGAGAGCACTACTAAATTCTGCAATCCGTATGCACTGCATACAGACAGAAATTACTGTTACAGTGTACTTATGGAGCCCAATGGGTTAATTGCGTATTTTCCGGTGAGAAAGAGCACTGGCAAACAGTCTTCGCTATGTTAGGTTACTTAAACTGGTGTCACTCTGAGCTAGAAATTATGGTCAGCGACTAAGCGTTTGGTCAATGGGTCGGATGCGGGTTTTGCAACTGTGAAATACTTTCCGACATTACAGAAGCGAATATTAAATTTGAACTGATAGTGCGAAAATCCAAACTTGGGTAGCTTAGAATGAAAATCTTTCTGTTTATTGCAAAGGCAAATAATTGATTTTCTAAAACATTCTGTGTCATACACAACTTGAAACAGGTCACGTCGACCAAATCATATGAACAAACTGACAACGACGTATATCGGAAGGCAGTAAGATCCCTTGGTTTTTGGTTTGGCAGTATTCGACAGCCATTTCTAGGCGCAAGTAAATAAAGAAAGACAGCGCGTTTGTGTTATCAAGTGACGTCTTTAGCAATTACTTCAGTTTTAATGTAATCTACGAGTAATTGCTGATATTTGATATTAACATGAAAAGAATAGCCGGCCGAAATGGCCGAGCGGTTCTGGGCGCTACAGTCTGGAACCACGCGACCGTTACGGTCGCCGGTTCGAATCCTGCCTCGGCCATGTATGTGTGTGACGCCCTTAGGATAGTTAGGTTTAAGTTGGTCTACGTTCTAGGGGACTGATGACTTCGGAAGCTAAGTCCCATAGTGCTCAGAGCCATGAATAGAATTCTGTAGACAGGAGAAGAACCTGTTCTTGGGCAACTACTTCTATAATGATCAAAAGTCATTAAATAATGTTGAAGCACATGTGTTCCAGCGGCGGTATGAAGAAAATGATAGTAATAATGACGGTAATAATCGAATTATCCGGTAACTTCACACTTCACAGTGGAGTTTCTCGAACTAAGAAATTTGCTAAATTAGTGAAAATTTCAAAATGGCTCACATCGAGGCTATGATGCCTAGAAGAGTCTTTACATCCTGCTGACATGAGAATAGCATAATCTCTGCGTCGGAAGATTGCTTCTACTTAACCATTTAATAGACTGGCATTTTTTCCACCGTGACTAATTTTGAAAGCTAAGCGTATCATCCGTTACAGCACACTCCTGGGGCTGGGAAATCTGGCACGCTTCTTCTACCGATTGTGGTGTGGCTGTCCTGCTACGGGGCGGCTTAGCGGCTACGGACGTACTGTACTTACTGAGTGCTAGAGCCATGGCAGTAACTGTCAACGGTGTACGACTCATCAATGTATATGCTCCTTCAGGAACAGGGAGACATAGAGATCGGACCAGCCTTTATTCGGAAGATATTACACGTCTATTTATGGACCGCATAGACGATATGGTGATCGGAGGAGATTTTAACTGTACATTATCTCCTTCTGATCAGCAGCCACATAACGTTCCGTGTGGGGAATTGGAAATGCTAGTGTGTGACCTCCAACTGATCGACACGTGACGCCACATCCATGGCCCAGCTCCTGGTTACACTCATTATACAAGTCATTCATCAAGTCGGTTAGAAAGGATTTATTTCACAAGCACCCTATATTTTCACCATTGCCCTCCCAACTGCACTTATGTGGGGCAGTAGGCCCCCCTGGAAACTGAACGTCGCCCATCTGGACGAGCCGGCATGTAAAGGTGCTATCGGAGAGTCGTGGAACGCGTCATTACAGCGTCGTGGTCATTACCGTTATCGACCCTCAGTTGGTGAATTGAATGTGCAAAGCCTGCTCTTACGCGCACCATCATGGCTTACGGCCGGAAGCGGCGGCATGGAGGAGGAGCACGGAAAACTTTTATTACACCGTCCTACGGGAATGTCTTGCTATGGAGCCCTCACCTGACAGGCAGATTATAGTCAATCGCGCGAAAGCGCAGCTCGTCTCCTTAGCACGCCATCATTTACAGGGCGCTGTTATACGGTCGCGTGCTCCAGACATGATACAATGAGAAAGGTCATCTATGCACCACGTGCGCCTAGAACGCAGGAGGCGCCGTAGGGCACTGGTAACCGACATGATAACAGACGACGGACGACACGTGGTAGAACAAGCAGATATAGCAGAAGCCTTCTATGAACATTACGCTGGACTTTATTCAGCAGTGCTCCCTGATATAGCGACGGTATACACCGTTTCAAATGGTTCAAATGGCTCTGAGAACTATGGGACTTAACAGCTGTGGTCATCAGTCCCCTAGAACATAGAACTACTTAAACCTAACTAACCTAAGGACATCACACACATCCATGCCGGAGGCAGGATTCGAACCTACGACCGCAGCAGTCGCACTGTTCCGGACTGCGCGCCTAGAACAGCGAGACCACCGCGGCCGGCAGACACCGTTTCAGCACATGTCCAGGGAACAGTTCCACCAGACATGGTAGCGACTTTACTGGGAGAAGTGACAAAAGAGGAAGTGCTCGACGCCATTGGTAAAGGTGCTCCCCATAAATCACCAGGAATCGATGGATTACCATTAGAGTTCTATCGAGCTTTTAAATAACTGTTGGTACCGTGTTGGGTTGACATTTGTCAGGAATTGATGTCCCCGAGTATACCGTTGCCTGCACCGTTCCTGGAAGGACTGATTGTCCCCATCCATGAGCCGAAGGGACGGATTCATGTCTGCGATTATCGCCCCTTAACGTTATTCAACAGCGACTTCAAGATCTTTTCGAGGCTGCTATCAGAACGTATTCGCGGCACACTATTGCACGTCCTGTCCAGCCGCAGACGTCTTTGGGGGATCCCAACAACATCAGAACTGCATTATGTCGTTACAGAGATTTTATCTCCCTTGCTTGGGTGAGACGTTTGCCGGCAGCCCTGGCGTCTATCGACTTTAGCCAGGCTTTTGACCGTGTGGGCCACACTTTCCTCACGGCCGTTCTACGGCGCATGGAATACCCCGACCCCTTTATCACAGTGTTGAAACACCTTGTGCATGGGGCTACTCCTTGAGTTCTTGTTAATGGAAGACTGACGGCACCCATTCCGATCCGCCGATCAGTACGACAGGGATGTCCATTATCAACATTGCAACATTGTTATTTGCATTGGCCTTAGAACCTTTGTTGTGTGGTCTTCGAGACAGGCTCACTGGGATACAGTTCGGCGGCTCCATCTATCGCTGCACCGCATATGTGGATGATTTGATGATCGTCATACGTGGAGCCGACGATATGGCCGCGACTGTGGACTGGATTGCAACCTAGGGTACAGCTTCTGGTAGCCAAATCAACGTTGACAAATCCGTCGCCTTGAGCATCGGGATTGGGCTACCGCAGGAATACATTGCCCCATTACGCTTCAGTGATACTGTCCGCTGCTTGGGCTTAGATTTCTTGAACGACATGCGACGCGCGACGACGCTCAGTTATCGACGCCTTCTTAGCCAAATTAGGGCCGGAATTGCAAATCAGCGCTTGAGATCCCTCAACATCGTTCAGCGAGCATATTGTGCCAATGTATACCTTGCGTCCCGCTTACCGCATGTCGCCCAAACGCTACCAATTCCGAAACCCTTGGCTCGTAGCATTATGGCACAGCTGGGATACTTCGTCACCGGTGGTATTTTACTGAAGACCTCTTACCCTCCCCAAGGAAGAAAGTGGTCTCGGCCTAGTTAACGTCCATGATAGGGCCATTGCCCTCTATGTTAGCTCACATTTATGTCCGCTGCGTCGTTGTCCTACGAGCCTCACGAGCTTCTGACGACGCTACGAAATGTTTCACCAAGAGCGCCGGTGCCACTACAGGACATCCCAGCGCCCCCCTTTTGTATAGGACGTTTCTATTTAGAACAAAGTTATTGCAGTGTAGAGCTCACGACACCACGAATGGCCACAACTCGGCGCCTATATCATGATATGCTGCAACGCCGCCCCCTAAATGAGCACCGCCTCAGCTGTGGAGAGGCGGAACCGGTTTGGCACCTAGTGAGGAAGATCTGGCTTATCTCTTACGAGCTAGGCCGGAGCATATATCTGCACGCACGTTATTGTTTCCGGATGAGACATTTTACCCCAAGACTCGAACCACCTCCGTCACCTGGATACGTGGACATGCGGTCCATTACCTCTGTCGTGTCGGACACAAGAATTTACTTGACTTCTGGCTCTCTTTGCAAGAAAGACATCATGCTATTTCCGGGCATACTAGATATCGACAATGCTTCGCAAAATACCTATGGAGTGTCTTTCACAGCCCGCCGTGTAGGTGGAATGTTTCAGGCAGTGGCAGATAAGGGCAGAAGGAACTGCAAACGATCATATGTTGAACAACCCTTATCAGTAGGCGCAGTCGCTGGGAAGCCTAACTACGAATTGGTAACTTTATTTTCATGTTATTTATGTTTGCTATCTACGATGGTGTCCTCATTCTGTTTTAGTTTCCCAGGCTTGATTGACTATGACTGTTCGCACATTGATATCTATATAAAAAAAATTAAAAATTTAAAAATAAATAAGAAACAATAAAAAATTAAAATACCTTCCCCACCCTACTAGAAATACCCTGCCCCCTTCCTTTTCTCGTGTTTTTGTGGGTTGACGCACACACGTTAGTCCCATATAGTGTAGTTTCTTGAGAATAAAAATAGAAATAATAAAAAGAGGTTCATATACTCAAGGCCTGTATTCGATTCCAACTTCTGCCGATGATTTCTGATACGGAGAGGCAGATTCTATTCTCTTCTGGCTACGCCACGTGAAGAAGGTATAATGACATTGTGCTCTGAAATTCACATGAAACATGATATTCCTTCTCTACCATGTAGACATTAGGTTGAACCACTATAAAGTCAGGAGTGGCGACGTGTAGAAACCCTACACCAGTAACCTTTCTTATACCAGTTATTTATTTCTAGTGACGAAACAAACGCTTTGTAGGGTCACAGGACACTCATTACATCTTTTATTTGAGCTTCTGTATGTCGATAAAATTGGTTCTGAACTGGGAATGCAACTCAGACCGCCCTTAATTCGGAATTTGATCCCTTCGTGACAATACAGCTCGACTACAATTTGTTGTTTCTTCAAAACTGCAGATTCCTCAACATATCCACATATTGCGCCTGAATGGGTTCGAATCCTGGCCCGGTACTAAAGTTTTCATTATGTATTATCAAGCTATAG
Organism: Schistocerca gregaria; assembly: GCF_023897955.1. Lineage (NCBI taxonomy): Eukaryota > Metazoa > Arthropoda > Insecta > Orthoptera > Acrididae > Schistocerca > Schistocerca gregaria. Next base: position 713,264,580 of record NC_064931.1, read on the forward strand.
CATGAGAACACCTATCTGAGGCTGAATAATAACTTTGATTTTTAATATATTTTCATTCGTTGTGAACACTAATGGCACCTGACGTTTTTGACTCCCAGTGAGACACATAACTATTTGCGAGATCACTGTAAGTTCAAGGATGTTATTCCGAGCTGCTGTTGGAAATAAATTCGGTAGCTGACGTCTTTTTGTGTGTAGTCAACAACGATATGTGTGGGGTTCGATTACGAGTCAGCACTGAACTCTTCGTCATATTATTTCTAGTTTAAACATGTGCAATGTTGCTGCTGGTGTAACAAACGAATATTTAACGTTCTTTTTCTCTATAATATAACAGCGATGGGTGCCGGGTTGAAGTCCTGGGCAGGAAAAAATTAGTGTTTCGTCCCGTCATTTCAGTTAAAACATCTTGCTATTGTCGAGAAAATCAGATATGTGACAGGTGATTGTGATTCGATAACAATCCGATTATGTTCTGGGTTCGAATCCCTATCCAACACAAAGCTTTACCTCACGGCATTTGATATAGGTTACTTGTGAAGAAGCAATATTTAACATCTCTCGTAGTTCGTTAACAGGGACAACTGATGCTGGGTAAGAAGTCGCGTCCGTTAAAAGTGTTTACGTTATGTAATTTAAAGTTGATATTTCCTAACTGATACTGTCTAAAATCGAGGTATATCAGTGTCTGTATGCCTAGTCAGGAATGACTGTTGGTTTCCATCAGTCACGAAATCTTTTCTTAGTCTGCATGACCTGGATCTGAATCCATATGCAGAACAAGACGGTTCGTCGTGTCAGTTGAAGTTCATACATATTCTCAACTAGCAGCTCGTGAAAAACTAAAATTTTTTATCTCATGTTGTGTTAAATAATAAGTACGGTATATTACTTTGAAGAGGAAATCAAGAATATGACGAACTTATTACGTGCATTACCTATCTGATATAATAACGAGAGTGGTAACTTTTCAGGTAAATCATTTATTGTAATAAATGTGAGCTTAAAAGCCTTAAGTACAATCTTATCTGTGATAAGGTGTTCTCTGATATTTCTAGTATCGTGGTACTACTTTACATCTTGAGTTATTGCGATAGAGAGCAATTTTTCTAGTGGTGATTTGTTGGAACCATTTTCAATAGTCAAACGAATGTACCGAGGAGCGAATAGTGAACCTGCTAGACAGCTGCGTTATGAGGGTTGTATGCGAATCAGGCAAAATGCAATTCAGGTCGTTCGGATACTTTTGAGCACGACTGTACATTTCTCTGGTTTCGTGGCGTGCTACGAAGTTAGTATGTTTCAATATTTTGTGAAATATGCTTACAGTGTGTCCTAGCAGCTAATATTCTGATATTTTATTCCTTTTGGTGTATTCTTCCTGTATAAAAAATTATAGGGCAGTTTTCGACAAGTCATATTGAACCATTTCCTTGTAAGTTCTAATTTTGGTAAGACATAAAACATGCGATTTTCAGACAAGAGTCACCACATATTTTCCTCTTATTTTCTTTAAAAAAAAGTAAGTACGTACTTTTCACGTTTAGTCACTATCCAAGTTTTTCAGTTTTGTAACACTATCTAGTACATGACAGAATCATACATTCCAATGTCTGAAGTAACAGAATGGGTATTACGCTCTAATATACTGTTGAGTGCGAAAAAATATTTTGATCCTACAGTAATTTATTCATTTATGCGTATTCTTTCACTTTTGTTGTTATATAAAGTTGAATGAAACTTCAAGTGTTCAGGCTTCCTCAATATTTATCCGCTGTCATTTTTAATGGTTGAGCTACGAACATTTTATTGCAATGTTGTTCACTTCTTTTTCGATTGAAGACAGACAAAGTTTCTGCTTGAGATCTTTCGACGGTGTCGTCTGCTTCTTTCACTGTTCACTCACAACTACTAAAAAATCTGTATTAAGTAAAAATTTGTATTCTCTGCTGAAAAAAGTTTTGCGATCTTTGTACACGCAGTGTGTGGTCTCTCGTACACTTTAGTTTCATTGTGTCCCGATGAGCACACAATACAACTCTTAACTTGATCTTATTTTTATGCTGAAGTTTACGGACCTTGATTTCTGAAATCTGATTACCGATTACTGTCCATGTTTGCAAAACTAAATTACTCTGACAAGTTCTTTTCAATAGGTAGACAATGCTATTGACTTAAAACACGTCGTAAAACAGTTATGAATCTGAAAATTGAAAGGATAAAGTGGGCTTCCACTTTAACACTAATGCCGGAATATACGACTTCCTGTATCACTTTTAATGAAAAAGCTGCTTCAGCTCGGCACGTAGGAAGTTTCAGAACACGATAGAAAAATGAGGTACCTGCTGATCCCAAGTCTGTATGGTTTTTTCTTGAATGTCATTTCGCAACCTCACTATACCTGAATGTATACACCAATATTTGAGGTAGCAACAATTGGGTGTGTTCGAACAATGAGGTTGTGCAGTGGTAAGATAGTGGGCTTGTATTGTGAGGGACAAACAGATTTTGGTTCTCCATCACGTTCTTAAACAGCTTAAGAAGAACGCCGGAATGATTCCTTTGAAAGGAAACGATCCATTTCCATCTCCATCCTTCCTCGAATTGAGCATGTGTTCCGTCTCTAATGATCACTTCGTCGACGATACGTTAAACAGTAACCTACGTTTCTTTCTCCTTTTTTAGGTGTTTCCTCATAACCAAGTCATCGAATTGGTTCATCGAAGATACTACAATATTGGTTCAGCTATGCGGCGTTTGTGAAGATAATACACTCCTGGAAATTGAAAAAAGAACACATTGACACCGGTGTGTCAGTCCCACCATACTTGCTCCGGACACTGAGAGAGGGCTGTACAAGCAATGATCACACGCACGGCACAGCGGACACACCAGGAACCGCGGTGTTGGCCGTCGAATGGCGCTAACTGCGCAGCATTTGTGCACCGCCGCCGTCTGTGTCAGCCAGTTTGCCATGGCATACGGAGCTCCATCGCAGTCTTTAACACTGGTAGCATGCCGCGACAGCGTAGACGTGAACCGTATGTGCAGTTGACGGACTGTGAGCGAGGGCGTATAGTGGGCATGCGGGAGGCTGGGTGGACGTACCGCCGAATTGCTCAACACGTGGGGCGTGAGGTCGCCACAGTACATCGATGTTGTCGCCAGTGGTCGGCGGAAGGTGCACGTGCCCGTCGACCTGGGACCCGACCGCCGCGACGCACGGATGCACGCCAAGACCGTGGGATCCTACGCAGTGCCGTAGGGGACCGCACCGCCACTTCCCAGCAAATTAGGGACACTGTTGCTCCTGGGGTATCGGCGAGAACCATTCGCAACCGTCTCCATGAAGCTGGGCTACGGTCCCGCACACCGTTAGGCCGTCTTCCACTCACGCCCCAACATTGTGCAGCCCGCCTCCAGTGGTGTCACGACAGGCGTGAATGGAGGGACGAATGGAGACGTGTCGTCTTCAGCGATGAGAGTCGCTTCTGCCTTGGTGCCAATGATGGTCGTATGCGTGTTTGGCGCCGTGCAGATGAGCGCCACAATCAGGACTGCATACGACCGAGGCACACAGGGCCAACACCCGCCATCATGGTGTAGGGAGCGATCTCCTACACTGGCCGTACACCTCTGGTGATCGTCGAGGGGACACTGAATAGTGCACGGTACATCCAAACCGTCATCGAACCCATCGTTCTACCATTCCTAGACCGGCAAGGGAACTTGCTGTTCCAACAGGACAATGCACGTCCGCATATATCCCGTGCCACCCAACGTGCTCTAGAAGGTGTAAGTCAACTACCCTGGCCAGCAAAATCTCCGGATCTGTCCCCCATTGAGCATGTTAGGGACTGGATGAAGCGTGGTCTCACGCGGTCTGCACGTCCAGCACGAACGCTGGTCCAGCTGAGGCGCCAGGTGGAAATGGCATGGCAAGCCGTTCCACAGGACTACTTCCAGCATCTCTACGATCGTCTCCATGGGAGAATAGCAGCCTGCATTGCTTCGAAAGGTGGATATACACTGTACTAGTGCCGACATTGTGCATGCTCTGTTGCCTGTGTCTATGTGCCTGTGGTTCTGTCAGTGTGATCATGTGATGTATCTGACCCCAGGAATGTGTCAATAAAGTTTCCCCTTCCTGGGACAATGAATTCACGGTGTTCTTATTTCAATTTCCAGGAGTGTACATACAAGAGATGTATGTTTGCTGCAACGTACAGTGTTCAAAGTACTATTACAAGCAGTAAGCACTTCAGCTAACTAAGAAGTGTAGCAGAGATTGTGGTACGAAAAATATGTGTAAATTATGTATCGAACTTTCAAAATCAGTAAAAACATAAGCAAAGAAAGGGATGAGAGTTACGAGTTTAACGGCTCACCAGAAATCTACTTTGAGTTTTCAACCGATTTATGTGATTTCTGTTTGTTGTTCGTGAAACAGCCCGCAGAGAGCAGCTGCAGCAAAATCAGAGCCTCGAGCAACAACGTTGGCCCCACTTGCTACCCTGCCGTGAGACGTGACAGCCGCGGCGTGGAAGATGCCGTAATTAATTCAGCCGCTTGTCGGGTTACACGTGTGAGAGGCAGGGCTATCGATCTTGCCCTCAAGAGCTCACAGTTCGGCGCAAATCCAGTTACTGCGCACCAGACAAAATCTGTGACCATCGTCTCTGCTGTAAGGCACCTCCGTTCCATTCAGGTAAAATTCCGAGTTTGTACTCGTTACGATGTGAAGTCACCCACATGTTAGAAGTGTCTGCGAATAAAAGAGACTATGGAGATGAAAATTCGGTACGTTCTGCTACAAGCATATATCAGTGGCCGTGTCGACAAACTTCCAGAGATGGTAGCATGGACCAAAAAAAAAAAGAAAGTAGTCTAGTAAAAATGGGCTCTAACTGCATACGTTCAGCACTATGAGAACTTATTCATCTTCGAAGCAGGGAAACACGTCTCTTCTACTATAAAGTCTTTGCTCTGAAACGCGTACCGGATACGTGAAGAGCTATGAGCACCTTTTTTGCAGTAGAAGAGATGTGTTTCACAATAGCGAAGATGAATAAGTCTTCATATCCCTTGTTGTTGTTGTTGTTGGCTTCAGTCCTGAGACTGGTTTGATGCAGCTCTCCATGCAACTCTCTCCTGTGCTAGCTTCTTCATCTCCCAGTACCTACTGCAACCTACATCCTTCTGAATGTGCTTAGTGTATTCATCTCTTGGTCTCCCTCTACGATTCTTACCCCCAAGCTGCTCTCCAATGCTAAATTTGTGATCCCTTGATGCCTCAAAACATGTCCTACCAACCGATCCCTTCTTCTAATCAAGTTGTGCCACAAACTTCTCTTCTCCCCAATGCTATTCAATACCTCCTCATTAGTTACGTGATCTATCCACCTTATCTTCAGCATTCTTCTGTAGCACCACATTTAGAAAGCTTCTATTCTCTTCTTGTCCAAACTAGTTATCGTCCATGTTTCACTTCCATCATACCCCTTAATGTATGCATTAAGAGCCCATTTTGTTATGGTTTCGGTACATATTACCACCTCGGAATGTTTCTTAGTTCTGCCTCACCCTGTATATCTGTTAGCGGCGCGACTAAGAAAAAACTACTGTGACTTCGAGCTATCAGCTGCCTCGGACAAAAATGCACAAATAATTTAATCGACAACACACACTCAGAGAGATTAAAAATATATGTTCAGATTAATATTAGCAATATGATAAAATTGTCTGAAAAAGAAATTCTCTTACAAGGTTTTTACAAATTAATAGAATGCATCAGTTATGCAATACGCTCACCATACCAGGGGAGTTCAATAAGTAATGCAATCTCTTGTTTTCTTAAGGCAGGTTCGTTTTATTCAGGATTCCAGTACACCATACTTCTGCTCATTCTTGTGGCTACAAAATTCTAATTTTCAACACAATCTCCGTTCAATGTAGCGGCCTTATGTCACCTAACTATGAGGGCTTGTATGCCCTCTTGGTACCACTCTACTGGTCGACGCCGGAGCCCACGTCTTGCTGCATCGGTAACCTTCTCTTCATGCAGTACTGCTTTCCGTGGAGTGCATCCTTCATTGGGCCAAACAGATGGTAAGTGGAAGGGGGCGAAATCTGGGCTGTAGAGTGAATGAAAACCACCCCTCCCACGAAGGTTTCCGAGGTCTTCTCTGGTGCGCAGAGCCACACAGACGTCCAGCTGAGCGGCAACGTGTTTTATTGTGATTCGCCGATCACCTCAAATGAGAGTGTTCGCAAGTTCCGAGAATGCAGGACGCACAGCTGTGTGTGACCGGTCATCAGCTGGGTGATCTCCCAAGGATTCGCCGCACTTTTGTTCACTGCCAAGTCTCCGTAGACATTCTGCAAGCGCCTATGAATATTTGCGATGCTATAGATTCCCGCCAAAGGAAACTCAATGAAGGCTCTCTCCTTGGAACATACCTCCGTTACACACAGCATTTCCATTACTGCGTATACCACCGCCATGGGAACTTCACGAAATTATAGGAGCTTAAGCGGGAATTCCACGATGCCCCACAACAAATCCCGCATTTTTTCAACCGAAACAGGCCGAGTAAAGAAATATGTTGCTTTAACTATTGAACACTCGTTATAGCATAGCTCCATTTGTAGCTAAATGTTTTTCTTCATCCTTCTGCATTTTGATAAACGTTAATCAGACGAAACAATTTTAATCTGTGACACAGCAAAGCAATGTGTTGTGTTTTATCGATGTAATTGAAAGTGTGATAGTGATAGAGATCACTGCTTACGGAAGTTACAGTAATATCTCTGAACTTGTGCATCTATGGCTCACCTGTAGAGCGGAGAGTAGCCGAGCGTTGGACGTGGAGTAAGCTGGCAGAACTTTTAGCGTAGTGCATAATGGACGAGGATTTTGCTGAAGAAAATTGTTAGGATTATTAATCTAATGGAAGGACTGACAGACGCAGTCTTTATGGAGCAGAGAGAATGGGTTTGCATGATGGATATATTTTTAAGGTAATAATTTTTGCTTGCCCGTACTGATAAGTTTAGCGTTTCTTACAACAGAACATTCCGTCTCCCCACCTCAGTTTAGGCCATTTCAGTTTAACTCATCTCAGTTTGGATAATCGTGAAAGCATTGCCTTGTAAGACTTTTGTGAAGACAGTTAAGTTTTTGGTTTTCTGTGAGTTTTATATCCTTTAGAAATAAGAGTTTAAAACACAGCATTGTCATTACAATGAAAGGATTAGTAGTTACATTTCATGTAAGAAGTTTTTTTTTTTTTGTATGATGAAATCATCACACTCGTTCTCTCATTAGTCTTGTGTTACTTTTACGTATTTTAGCTGGCAAGATTTCTTCATGCTGTGCTGTTGGTTGTGAGTGTACCATAATTGTTCAGGTGAGATTCTTTTCATATTTTCTTGGTTCTTTCGTTTCTCATCTCACGTTACCATTGCACAAATTTTAAGCATTTTCTTTTTAATGCAAATTTTTAAAGGGTCAGCGAACAGTGTGTGATCAATAGTGTTGCAACGTAGTTTCGGTGTTTCAATTTTTTTGGCAGCGAACAGTTTGATTTACGTTGTGGGTTTTGAGGAGCAGTTTTGATTTAATTTCGTGCACAATGAACGCCAGTTATGTTTGGCTTTGTGTAGATGTGTGCGCTGAGACACGCTGTTCGCAACAGAAATTTCAGCTCAGCCATTTTTATAACAGAGTACAATACATTCAGTTTTGAGTAAAAAGCAGCCAACATTTTAATACTCATGAACGAACGAACGACTGAGTCAGAGCAAATGACTTTCAGTGGTCTACCACTGCTTCGGATTGTCCTCTTGCAGTTTTGAAAAGAAATCAGATAATTTTTTTGCTTCAGCAAGCAGCACAGCGCATGTATTATGTGTTAATACTCGTAATTTCATGTTTCTTTCCGTATAATATTTTTGTGTAATTGTTACGTGTGAAATTTTCCATGTTTATTCATGTACTTGGCGTGCGACGAATATTCAGTACGTGCTACAAACATTCAGTGCGTGTGACAAAGTTTCATTACGTGTAAAAATTTGACTATTGGATTTTGCTGTCAGATAACGGTTACATCATATTTTAAGTTTCTGCATTTTTTAGAAATTTATTCTGAACGATAAACCATGTTACAGTTTTTCATTTTTGGTAGCGGTTATTAACCTTCCTTTGTCACAACACTGAATACCAGACGCGTTCAGCGCAGTGACGTAGAGCAGTAGAACTGACGCAACACAGCGAAAGCATTCATTTAACTCATTTCATAATGAACAGTTACCGTTTAGCAGAAAAATAGTAACCGACACGGAACTTGATCTAATTACACAAGTACTGGGAAACGTGCCTACACCTGAAATAGCCGGCCTTTATAACCGAGCGGTTCTAGGCACTTCAGTCCGGAACCACGCTGCTGCTGCGGTCGCTGGTTTGAATCCAGCCTCGGGCATGGATGTGCGTGATGTCCTTAGGTTAGTTAGGTTTAAGTAGTTCTAAGTCTAGGGGACTGATGACCTCAAATGTTAAGTCCCATAGTGCTTAGAACCATTTTTGAACCTGTAATAGGACAAAATTTCGAAGCGAGCAATAGTTGTAAAACCCAGCAAGAATCGCTAGGTGATAATTCGCGTATTTATAATACACAGACCAGATCGTAAACAGTGAAGAACACAGATTCATATGTGCAGTTGGATAACAGAGATTCAGGTTTTGGATCGTTTGCTCTCTGTAGATCGGACTCTAACACTATGTCGAATAATACGAATTAAGATGGAAACGTAAAACTGATGTTTCATACGCTACTTGAACAGCTTAAACAGCCGCAACCACGACAAGAACGAGCGAACAGACCAAATAGACGCAAGAACAAACAAAATAATTCACCGTTTCAACAGCTGAGAGAAGGCAGTAAAAAGTCGCAAGATCAAACTAATGAGCAGTTTAAACAGACACAAGAAAAGATAGAATGCTTATGAGGGGAACCCAGGAAAGATAAAGATTTCCAACCAATGTTTGTCAGTGTTACTAACTAACCGATTACAAGTTTTAGAAACCGACACTGAGCAAGTTAATAACACACAAAAAACCGACCGCGCAGAAATAATGGCGGAAATTAGCGAAGTCGTCCTCAACGAAACAATTATCGTAGTAAAATAGCAGAACCCATTATTACAGTTAAATGTCAAAGACATTACCGAAAAATTCGGAACCTTACACTTAAGATCAGAAGTACAGAAAGAACAAATAAGTAAGATCTCCGAACAAATTAGTGAACTATACACAAAAATTACAAATTTTTCTGCCAACAACGATCGAGATTCCGATGACATAGTGCCAGTGCACTTAGTGGACACAGCCGCGTACAGTGTTTGAAACATTTCAAGGGAAATCAGATAAAAATCAATAAACAACACAAAAATCAAAGGACAGCCGTACTGTCACAACTTTTGCGCATTGAAGAAAAAGCTGGACAATAATAACTGGAGACAAGAGTTTATACCTAGAAAACAAGTCAACACTGTGAAAACCTAGACGACAACGCTAACTCACGGCGTTTGGGGACTACCCACGTGAACCGTTTCACATGTCAAGACATGACCGCGACAGGGCGCTCGACGCAACAGCGAAAACGCTGGGCCAAGCCGCAAAGACACACTTGAAAAAAAAATCTAAATTTGTGGTAAGTTCCTATGGGATCAAGCTGCTAAGGTCATCGGTCTCTCGGCTTAGACGCTACTTAATCTAACTTAAACTAGCTAACGCTGAGGACAATACACACACCCATTTCCGAGGCACAACTCGAACCTCCGACGCAGGAGGCCGCGCGAACCATGGCAAGGCGCAGCCACGCGGCTACTCATTTGATTATAAACAGTTTCTCACTGTACGAAAGCTCAAGGTTTTCTGAAATTTCACAAGCGAAATTCATCCTAGGGCGTGGCCTGATGGATTTATCTATGCTTTACCACTGAACTGGCTCCTTGAACACAAGCTAGAATTCATGTGCGGGTGCCTAGAAAATGAACCATCAGTGAGAATGCGATGCATTATAAAAGAATGTCAATCAGAACACGACTGTTACCAGACGTAATCATACTGAACAACTTGGAACAAACGGAATTCTCAAGTACAATACAATATTTCGACGACATGATACGGCAGAACCAATATTTGTACCATCCGCTCAGCCCACCTGGGTTAATTTGAATTTGCCTCACAAAATTACTTACCCATTTACTTTAAATAAACTTAGAAAACAGTTGTAAGGACGATTTAGAAGAATTTCTGAGCGTTTTGCAAGAGCTCGAATTAGACAGTGATCATGGTCTAACAGGAAAATGAGCTGCTCACAGGTTTGAAAATTACGCTCGCTGATGCTCAACACATGACAGTAAGAACAACATCAGATCATATAATGGATTTCATGGTAAAAACAATCACAAACGCGACCGTAGACATGATCCTTACGACATGCAAGTCTGGCTCCAAAACAACTACAAAGACAGGTGCAATTTCAGAAGCCACGATTCGAATTCTTATTCCGCAAATAAACATTGTTCTGGAAACAGTCGTAGATATAATAACAACCGCAATAATAATCAGAGACACTTGTTTAATCATCAGTGTAATCATTCGGGTCAAAACAACACCTGGCATAACCATAAAAATTCAGGCAACAACAAATATAGGCGCGCGGAGCGGCCGCGCGGTTTAAGGCGTCATGTGCCGGACTGCGCGGCCCCCTTACCCCGGAGGTTCGAGTCCTCCCTCGGACATGGGTGTATGTGTTGTTCTTAGCATAAGTGTGTAGTACTAGGGATCGATGACCTCAGCAGTTTGGTCCCTTAGGAATTCACACACGTTTGAACATTTTTTGAACAAATAACAGAACAACATATAGCAAAACGAGTCTATATGGCAGAACTGTTGTATATCATCACCACAACGGCAAGTGGAGATAGTCGAAGCTAGATCACCGACACCTAATGACAGTTGGCGACAGGGTAAAAAGAATAAACAATTGCTTCAGCTCCCGGCAGCATAAGTGAAGAGAGAGCGAACAGATGATTCAGCTGCAGCAACTATTGACTTCATGCAATTCGAAGATACTAGGGACATTCTGCTCCAGAAAAATGACGTTGGACCAAAACAGATTGTAAACCCTGTAATCTATATTTGCATTCCTAATAATACTTTTATCACAGTTTTGGACTCGGGTAGTGCAATATCAGTTATTAGCGAGTCAGCATATACAAAAGCAACACTTTGACTGTTTCTACCTCCTAGAAAAATTAAAACACAAGATGTCATTTCAGGAAAAATATTTGATATTAAACGTGAGACCTTTCTGGAATTTACCTGTCAGGGACATAGTTCTCCTATTAATTTTCTCACTGTGTCGTTGCTTTCTACTCAAATGATTTTAGGTGTCAATTTCTTTAATCAGTACGAAGCAGTTATGAACTTCGGTGATGCAGAAATTAATCTAACAATTTTGGATCAACATATCGTTTCAAAATTTTTAAATCGGTTAAGTTCACAAGAAGAAGAGACCTTATGATACTGGTTCATTACCGAGAAAAGGTGAGGGCTGAGATACAGTCAGTCTTAAAAAATGGTGCTACTGAACCAGCTGCCAGCTCCTACAACAGCCCATTCCACGTCTCTGAAAAAGAGATGGTTCATTTACGTTGGTCTTGGACTCACGTCAGATCAATTCTATTATTCTTCCAGCAGACCCCAGACACTTGACGAATTGTTACAAAATTTCTGTGGCATATAAGTATTGCCATCTGTAGATTTAAGCTCCAGATTTTGGCAAATAGAGTTACATCCTGACTGCAGGAAGTACACAACCTCTTTATGCTTCGGTACATGTTTCCAGTTCTGCAAATTACTTTTCGGTTTAAACATTTCATCAGCAGCATTTATTCGTGGAGTAACACTATTCTTCCAGACCAGCTAAAGAGACACATCACCACCAACGTCGATGGTATTTTGATAGCAGAATAAACTTGGTCAACACCGAACAAAATCTCAGAAAATTTGTTGGATATTTTTCTCTTTACGGTGAGCATGTAAAGATGCGTAGATGTTAGTGTCTCCCGCCAAGTACCAGGGTCTACTGAGAGATTTGGCATGATATCATGCAGCCCACATAACATAACTGTCATGCTGTTCCTTGTTCTCGACATCACTCTGCCGCACTCTGCAGGGGCAATGAATGTGCTTCTCCAGCGCTTTCGATGGGAAATGTTTCATCACCCACAATACAGTCCTTAATTGGCTCCCGCTGAGTTTCATCTCTACTCACATGAACTGCTGGCTATAAAGACAACGTTTTGGCAGAGAAGTGACTGCAGTGTGTAGCTAACTGTTCCAAATAAAACATTTTTTCAATTTCCCAATTGTTTAGATTTCTCAACCGATTGAAGTTTACCTTCCGAATAGCTCTAGCAATTGATTTATTCTGTCATTCAACACTGATCACCGAGGTAGCGTAAATTATGAATATCATACAAAATACTGTTTTAATTTTCTCAAAATACAAACACATATAATTTTTTCGAACGCCATTACACTGATGTTTATGCGTAAAGAAAGACAGAAGGCCGTACAGTCCAGACTCTCTATGGCAATCAGGCAAAATCGCAGTGAGCATAGAGGCAATCATTCCATCGACGCTCAAGGCTGATGATACCCGTTTGGTAAAACACTGTGTCCTGTTGCGTGAAGAAGTCCATCACCGTCTGCTGCACGTCTTCGTCCAACAGGAATGGTCGATCCTTCCGGGCCTTTTTTTAAGGGATCAAATGCAGGATAATCGCTTGGGAGAGATCAGTACTATAGAGTGGCTGCCCAAGTATCTCCCACTTGAGGTAGCATAACTTTGCTTTACGACATTCGTGATATTGGGACTAGTGTTGTCACGAAGCACCAAGCACTGTTTGGCCCCCCATTCCACACATTTTCGAGGTTTTCGACAGACATGATGCCCCATATAAATTCTTCATTCTCTAATGGATGTCTACCGATGTTTGTCCTTCGGCAGCCAAGAAAAGAATAACTGCACATAGGTCCGGTTTGCATACATTTTGTAATAACGTCGTCGTGGTTCACGTATCAGCATTTACCGCAACACGTTGGAAGGCACGAAGGCCACTTAAACACTTGTCTACATGCCCGTGCTTATACACCCGCGTTAGCATTGCGCTACCTTGCATATAAGCTCAAATGGGAACTTTTTGATCGCCCGTTTATAATCCCCAGTTTCACACATAGATAAGCCATTGCTGAAAGAAATTAATGATCGATATCAATACAGATAGGAATGATAAAACTAAAATTGCTGTTTAATTAACTTGTCGCCTTTGCCCACATTCACACTTTATACTTCCGTCGCGTGTAGTGATGTTCAGTTCCAAACTTTAAAAAGATGCCCACTTCGGAAGAATTATCGTAATGGGACGGAAATCGATACACGTTTTGCACATGTACAGACGAACAAATGATGACAATTTAAGAAAAAAAAGGATGATTTCTTCAAGAGAAAGAGCTTCACAAACTGGGTAAGTCTATATTGGGTTACTCCAAGTCTGGCCCCTATGCAAGCAGCTATTCGGCTTGCCGTTGATAGACTTGTTGAGTGGCCTCCTGAGGGACGTCGTGCCAAATTCTGTCCAATTATCGCGTTAGATCATCAAATTCCCGAGCTGGTTGCAGAGCTCTACCCATAATGCCCCATACCTTCTGAATTGAGAAGACATTCGGCACCTTGCTGGTCGAGGTAGGATCTAGCAAGCGCGAAGACAAGCAGTAGAAACTCTCACAGTGTGCGGGCGGGCATTATCTTGCTGAAATGTAAGACCAGTATGGCCTTCCGTGAAGGGCAACAAAACGGGGCGTAGAAAATGGTCGACGTACCGCTGTGTGGTAAGGGTGCCGTGGATGACAAAGGAGTCCTGCTATGAAAAAAAAATACCACCTCAGCCAGTCACTACTGGATGTCTTGCCTTATGGCGGGCGAGAGTCATGTTTGTATCCCACCGTCGTCTGGGTCATTTCCACACACGTCTTCATTGGTTCAAAAATGACTCTGAGCACTATGGGACTTAACTTCAGAGGTCATCAGTCCCCTAGAACTTAGAACTACTTAAACCTAACTAACCTAAGGACGTCACACACATCCATGCCCGAGGCAGGATTCGAACCTGCGACCGTAGCGGTCGCGCGGTTCCAGACTGTAGCGCCTAGAAACTCTCGGTCACTCCGGCAGGCTCTTCACTGGTCACAGGGGCTCAGTTCAAAGTGGAACTCTTCAGCGCGGGCAATTCTACTCCAGTGAATGACATTCCAGGCCGATTACGCCCGATACCATTGCAAAACGGGCTTGTTTGTGTAGAGAGGCGGCCTAAGGGGCGCCGTGACTTAGCCCCCTTTCTGTGAGCCACTTAGTAACGGTCTTCATGGACATTGAAGCACTAGTTGCACATCTGATCGCTGATAATGATGAATCGTGGGCTCTGAGTGGCTGAGGGTGACCTCTTCCTTCTTGGCGTTGTGTTCGGCGATGGTTCACTCATTCCTGCCAACTTCATCGAATAGTAGCATCGCTCCTATTCAGATTCTACATCTACATCTACATGACTACTCTGCAATTCACATTTAAGTGCCTGACAGAGGGTTCATTGAACCACAATCATTCTATCTCTCTACCATTCCACTCGCGAACAGTGCGCGGGAAAAACGGACACCTAAACCTTTCTGTTCGAGCTCTGATTTCTCTTATTTTATTTTGATGATCATTCCTACCTATATAGGTTGGGCTCAACAAAATATTTTCGCATTCGAAAGAGAAAGTTGGTGACTGAAATTTCGTAAATACATGTCGCCGCGAGGAAAAACGTCTTAGCTTTAATGACTTCCATCCCAACTCGCGTATCATATCTGCCACACTCTCTCCCCTATTATGTGATAATACAAAACGAGCTGCCCTTCTTTGCACCCTCTCGATGTCCTCCGTCAATCCCACCTGGTAAGGATCCCACACCGCGCAGCAATATTCTAACAGAAGACGAACGAGTGTAGTGTAAGCTGTCTCTTTAGTGGACTTGTTGCATCTTCTAAGTGTTCTGCCAATGAAACGCAACCTTTGGCTCGCCTTCCCCCCAATATTATTTATGTGGTCTTTCCAACTGAAGTTGTTCGCAATTTTTTGCACCCAGATACTTAGTTGAATTGACAGCCTTGAGTTTTGTACTATTTATCGAGTAATCGAATTCCAACGGATTTCTTTTGGGACTCATGTGGATCACCTCAAACTTTTCGTTATTTAGCGTCAACTGCCACCTGACACACCATACAGCAATCTTTTCTAAATCGCTTTGCAACTGATACTGGTGTTCGGATGACCTTACTAGACGGTAAATTACAGCATCGTCTGCGAACAACCTAAGAGAACTGCTCAGATTGTCAACCAGGTCATTTATATAGATCAGGAACAGCAGAGGTCCCAGGACGCTTCCCTGATATCACTTCAGTTTTACTCGATGATTTGCCGTCTATTACTACGAACTGCGACCTTCCTGACAGGAAATCACGAATCCAATCGCACAACTGAGACAATCCCCCATAGGCCCGCAGCTTGATTAGAAGTCACTAGTGAGGAACGGTGTCAAAAGCTTTCCGGATATCTAGATATGTATCGGTGAGCGAGCGGTTGTATATGATTGCTAAGTAGGGAGCTATTGTATCAGCGTAATCTGAAAGGTACCTAATGGGTATACAATCTGGACCTGAAGACTTGCCCGTATCAATCGATTTGAGTTGCTTCGCAACCCCTAAGGTATCTACTTCTAAAAAACTCATGCTAGCAGCTATTCGCGTTTCAAATTCTGGAACATTACATTCGTCTTCCCAGGTGAAGGAATTTCGGAAAACTGCGTTGAATAACTCCGCTTTAGCGGCACAGTCGTCGGTAACAGTACCATCGGCACTGGGCAGCGAAGGTATTGACTGCGTCTTGCCGCTTGTGTACTTTACATACGACCAGAATTTCTTCGGATTTTCTACCAAATTTCGAGACAATGTTTCTTTGTGGAACCTATTAAAGGCATCTCGCAATGAAGTCCGTGCCAAATTTCGCGCGTCTGTAAATTTTAGCCAATCTTCGGAATTTCGCGTTCTTCTGAACTTCGCATGCTTTTTCCCTTGCCTCTGCAACAGCATTTGGACCTGTTTTGTGTACCATGGGGGATCAGTTCCATCTCTTACCAATTTATGAGGTATAAATCTCTCAATTGCTGTTGCTACTATATCTTTGAATTTGAGTCACATCTCGTCTACATTTGCACAGTCAGTTCGGAAGGAATGGAGATTTTCTCTTAGGAAGGCTTCTAGTGACACTTTATCCGCTTTTTAAAATAAAATTATTTTGCGTTTGTTTCTGGTGGATTTGGAAGAAACGGTATTGAGGCTAACTACAACGACCTTTTGATCACTAATCCCTGTATCAGTAATGATGCTCTCTATTAGCTGCCGGCCGGAATGGCCGTGCGGTTCTAGGCGCTACAGTCTGGAGCCGAGCGACCGCTATGGTCGCAAGTTCGAATCCTGCCTCGGGCATGGATGTGTGTGATGTCCTTAGCTTATTTAGGTTTAATTAGTTCTAAGTTCTAGGCGACTGATGACCTCAGAAGTTAAGTCGCATAGTGCTCAGAGCCATTTGAACCATCTCTATTAGCTGTGGGTTGTTTGTGGCTAAGAGGTCAAGTGTCTTTTCGCAACCATTTACAATTCGCGTGAGTTCGTGGACTAACTGCTCGGAATAATTTTCGGAGAAAACATTTAGGACAATCTCGGAAGATGTTTTCTGCCTACCACTGGTTTTGAACAAGTATTTTTGCCAAGATATCGAGGGAAGGTTGAAGTCCGCACCAACTATAGCCGTATGAGTGGGGAATTTATTTGTTACGAGACTCAAATTTTCTCTGAACTGTTCAGCAACTACATCATCGGAGACTGGGGGTCGGTAGAAGGAGTCAATTATTAACTTAGTTCGGTTATTCAGTATAACCTCCACCCATGCCAATTCGCACGGAGTATCTACTTCGACTTCACTACAAGATAAACCACTACTGACAGACACAAACACTCCACCACCAATTCTGCCTAATCTGTCTTTCCTGAACACCGTCTGAGACTTCGTAAAAATTTATGCAGAACTTATTTCAGGCTTTAGCCAGGTTTCTGTACCTATAACGATTTCAGCTTCTGTGCTTTCTATTAGCGCTTGAAGCTCAGGGACTTTCCCAGCACAACTACAACAATTTACAACTACAATTCCGACTGTTCCTTGATCCAAGCACGTCCTGTATTTCCCATGCATGCTTTGAAATTGCAGCCCACCCCGTACTTTCCCGAGGCCTTCTAACCTAAAAAACCGCCCAGATTTCGAACGATTCGCCGATTACTCTAACCACCTTCTTTCAGTCCTCTCTCAAATGCTGACATATGCATGTATTGTTCACGCACCTCTTTGCGAGGCATAGTTACTCTCCGACTGAGTACACGGAATGAAATTCGCAAAGGTTTTACGCCCTGGAATCAACATGTCCCCGGTTTACTATTCTTAATAGTTGCGCGTTGAAATGGCACAGCAGCGTCACACTTTCATCCATTAGCCGCCAAAGTTTACAGTTTTCTGTCGAGATCTGCATAGATATCAATTTGCGACCGATTTCCCTAACTCCTTCGTGTGCGTCGTGTCTTGTTTTAGAGTGTATGCTCCTCAACGGCTTTAACAGTTTTAGTGGGCTGAAGCTCCAAGCCGAATGAAGCCACACGCTTGTTAGCATACTGAATTCCAATACAGGAGCGGACCGGGGTGGCCGAGCGGTTCTGGGTGCTACAGTCTGGAACATCGCGGCCGCTACGGTAACAGGTTCGAATTCTGCTTCGGGCATGGATGTGTGTGATGTCCTTAGGTTAGTTGCGTTTAAGTAGTTCTAAGTTCTAGGGGACTGCTGGCCTCAGATGTTAAGTCCCATAGCGCTCAGAGCCATTTTAACCATTTTCGAATACAGGAGAGCCAGGCTGTAACTCTCCGTGAGGCCATCCAAATCTAGTTTTCCCGCTTTTTCCCAAAACTGGTTAAGTAAAATGATGTGACTGTTTCTTTGAAAATGAGACGGGTGATTTGCTTCCTCATCCTGTCATAAACCTAGCCTACGCACTGTGTTTAATGACCTCACCACTTAGGAAAGAGCGAACATAAGTGTTACACGTCCCATCGACGATAACGTACTCACTTCTCACAAATTCACGCCCCGTCTCTTAAGCCGTCGGCGCACGGAGAGTGCTGTCGAACGTTGACGTTGAGCGTGCCAAGTTCAACGTGCTGCTGAACGCTCAGGAACGATGCGACTTGTGCATACGGTACGTGGGCCCCAACCTATTACACGCGATCGCAACGCACTTCAGCGGCAGTTGAGGGATGTTTCTAGTTCGTAAATCACACTGTTTACTCAACGGGCGAGAGTAAAATTCCAACGTTAGCTCTATTAAAACGCACATTTGCTCTATCGTCCATGAAAAGGAATGTGCCAGGGCCAAGCAATAGGGCCACAGGCTTATAAAAGTTTCATTACCTACAGTGCGGTACAAATTTGGAATACTTCTACGCATAAGATAAACATTGTTTCATCATTCCCACATTTTAGTAGAACCCCAAGGTCAGTCTTACTTGATCACTGTTCCTACCCAGTAACAGAAACTTTGCAATGTGTGAATTACGAAGCGTAAAAGAAAAAGGAGCAAAATATCTTTGTACAAGTAGCGCAAACTGTCCTGTACATTAAGCAAATCGAACGAAGTCACCCCTCTAAAAAACGTGAATTTACATTTACATGACATCAAATATTCATCTACATCTACATGACTACTCTGCAATTCACATTTAAGTGCTTGGCAGAGGGTTCATCGAACCACAATCATACTATCTCTCTACTATTCCACTCCCGAACAGCGAGCGGGAAAAACGAACACCTAAACCTTTCTGTTCGAGCTCTGATTTCTCTTATTTTATTTTGATGATCATTCCTACCTATGTAGGTTGGGCTCAACAAAATATTTTCGCATTCGGAAGAGAAAGTTGGTGACTGAAATTTCGTAAGAAGGTCTCGCCGCGACGAAAAACGTCTATGCTGTAATGACTTCCATCCCAACTCGCTTACCATATCTGCCACACTCTCTCCCCTATAACGCGATAATGCAAAACGAGCTGCCCTTTTTTGCACCCTTTCGATGTCCTCCGTCAATCCCACCTGGTAAGGATCCCACACCGCGCAGCAATATTCTAACAGAGGACGAACGAGTGTAGTGTAAGCTGTCTCTTTAGTGGACTTGTTGCATCTGCTAAGTGTCCTGCCAATGAAACGCAACCTTTGGCTCGCCTTCCCGACAATATTATCTATGTGGTCCTTCCAAATGAAGTTGTTCGTAATTTTAACACCCAGGTACTTAGTTGAATTGACAGCCTTGAGAATTGTACTATTTATCGAGTAATCGAATTCCAACGGATTTCTTTTGGAACTCATGTGGATCATCTCACACTTTTCGTTATTTAGCGTCAACTGCCACCTGACACACCATACAGCAATCTTTTCTAAATCGCTTTGCAGCTGATACTGGTCTTCGGATGACCTTACTAGACGGTAAATTACAGCATCATCTGCGAACAGTCTAAGAGAACTGCTCAGATTGTCACCCAGGTCATTTATATAGATCAGGAACAGTAGAGGTCCCAGGACGCTTCCCTGGGGAACACCTGATATCACTTCAGTTTTACTCGATGATTTGCCGTCTATTACTACGAACTGCGACCTTCCTGACAGGAAATCACGAATCCAGTCGCACAACTGAGACGATACCCCATAGCTCCGCAGCTTGATTAGAAGTCGCTTGTGAGGAACGGTGTCAAAAGCTTTCCGGAAATCTATAAATACGGAATCAACTTGAGATCCCCTGTCGATAGCGGCCATTACTTCGTGCGAATAAAGAGCTAGCTGCGTTGCACAAGAGCGATGTTTTCTGAAGCCATGCTGATTACGTGTCAATAGATCGTTCCCTTCGAGGGAAATATTATAGCATATACTTATATTAAACTAACAATAAAGTATCAGAACCTAATAAAAACGCGAATGTGAGGAAAAAAGATTTCATAGCGTTGTGTCGCGAACCACCGCCCCATCAAAGAACTCTCCTATGTACACTGACGCTACCCGTTACGCTAAACCAACAACACTTGCGTTGTATCTAATCATATTATGTTACCTCTTGTTCAAAATGTTAATCGTAGATAATTATATTACTAATTGAAATTTAATTATAATAAATTTTACCAAGAACAATGCGTTTTGGGTGGATCTTCAGTGTGTAGCTGCCTTCAAATAGCCTACTCTCATAATACGCAAGTTACAATAATTCTTTTGCCACAAATATGATGTTTCTCATTATTTTATTGGAATGAATCACACAGTTAACAACGGGTTTTCCAGTGATTCTCAATTTGCTGGTGCTCAGAAACGGCATATACACATATAGGCTTGAAATGAATGCGAATATGGCGCCTCAGAACTCTGTACTAAAGGGAGACTTCGTGCGTGTGACGTATGTGGCGTTGTGGCATCTCATTGGTCAACGATCAGACCCACGCTCAGAATATCTGACATGCCATAGATCGCTCTGCACGTTCGGAAAGACTCCCGAACGTGCTATTCCACGCTATGACGTCAGAAACTCGGCACGCTCAACGTTCGGATGCACAGTCTGTGTGCCGACGGCTTTAACTATCACCACATAACTACGACTACTACTTCTCACTGCCCAAAGAGCAAAGCTCAGATGCGAAATGTGGAGTTGTGGTTCTAGGAGGACCGTTGTTTAAATACTATTGTGACTAGCCATGTTTACATTTTACGTGGTCTTCATAACACTGTTAAGGCAAATACGCGGATGGTTCCCATAAGGATACACTGGATTTCCTGTCCTGGCCTTAAACTCATATAAATCAGAGCACTGTCTCTACTGACTTCGTCGTAGTCGGAACATTTAATACGTTCACAGACTTCTAAAAACCTTTTCATTTAGTACTGCACAGATGCATGTTAGGAGAAATACGACCGAACAGACCGCCTAACGTGAATAGACCGAGAACGTTTTCAAGGACACAACACAGTTCGTTATTCGTAGACACGCAAGTAATTTCCAGTTCTTTCTCAGCTAAGCTCGATAGCCCCACAAACGTCCACACTATAATCTGGTTACATGTCCAGTGATATCAACTGAAATACCATCATTTTAGTAAATCACGCGGTGACCCAGAAGGAATCACACAATGAAAACAATGACTAACGGCTGTCTACGTTGCTGGCGAATCTTCCGGTATGTGTAGCCATGGACCATGAAACTTTTTTGTGCACAATGTTTGACTCTAAGCTGCGTTGCACATTTTCAGAGATGCTCCTGGTTTCGTTTAGTCTTGCTGACTGTCAGATGACAGATCGGACGTCAGAGTGCGACGTAAATACTTTGAAAAGGGAGCCGTGATCGATAGAGATAATCCTTAATAAAGATAAAACTTAAATATCGAACGTCGGAGTGAGACATAAATACTTTGTAAAGGAGAAACTGACCGGTGGAGATAATACTTAATAAAGATAAAACTTAACTATCGAACAGCAATCTGTCAGCGCCAAAACTTATCCGGCCAGTTCTACAGGGCAACTGTTCATAAATCGCTAAGTTTCAATGCTTCTTTTGTTTTGAAAATGCCATGGAATAGAACTGGAGGTAGGATACTAGGAAACTGCACTTTTGACGGTCGGCGGGTAAAAGTAGTTAATTCATTGTTTAGTTTATAAGCTGAAATGTTCATAGTCTTGTGCGAGTTTTTGGATACCACGGCCCTTTAATACGACCTGAAAATTATTTGTGGGAACATCCACAAAGCGATGGAGAACGTGATGTTAAATAATCTGTACTAATAATGTGGAAGAGTCAAGTACCGCTACTGTAAATTAAAGTGTACTGTCGTTCAATTAAGCAGTATACTCTGAAAAAGTTTCACACCTACAGGTATCAGTCTGGAAAATCATTAAGGGGGTTTGGTTGGGATGTTTGGGGAAGGAGAGCAGACAGCAAGGTCATCGGTCTCGTCGTATTAGGGAGGGACAGAGAAGGATGTCGGCCGTGCCCTTTCAAAGGAACCATCCCGGCATTTTCCTGGAGCGATTTAGGGAAATCACGGAAAACCTAAATCAGGATGGCCGGACACGGGATTGAACCGTCGTCCTCTCGAATACGAGTCCGGTGTCTGAAAATCATAAAATCTTCTCTTATCGTAGTCAGCGCTCGTCACAGTTAAGAGACGGCTTCTAGTCTTTGTTCCTAATTAAGTAAAGTTAGCTGTTCGCCTTAAGAGTGGAGAACAGTCTCACACTCCCCACACAGCTTTCTGTTATATTGCGGGAGGCACACAGAACAAAACATCGAAAACGGAACACGGCCTTTCCAGTTAAATTATTAATCGAAGTAAGTTCACTTTAACGCTTTTTCACAAGATGTCAGCAGTATCCTATTCCATAGAAAAAGCAATCACGTCAAGCGTCATTAACGCCATCCGAAGCTAGTGGACACCCACGCAGGACTGACTGACGGCACATTCAGCAGGAGAGCGTAACACATTCCATATTGACTCACAACGATCGAATAACTTCTTCAGAGCAAACAGTTCGGTCTTGCAACTTCGAGTATTTTCTGTGCGTAGAGGAAGGAACCACACGCTCCAAAACTACTCTCAGCTTTAGCAACAGTGCTTATCCAACAGCCTTTTCGACTTAAAATTTTTTAATACGTTGTTAGCTGAAGACCTACAATGTTCCCCAATTTTTCTCTAACTAAATCTGTGCCCTGCGATTACTATATAAAATTCACAGCTGGATAACTACTAAACTTTAACCTTTAGACTTTTGTCCAACGGATCCAAGGGTAGAGAGTAGCCTCTGAATTGTCTCTTTCTAATCTTCTGTACCTTTATTAAATTAAAATATCATAGTAAAAATTGGTACAGTTTCGTTATTATTTATATCAAATACACTGTTATCATTCTTACCTGTGTATGTCAGATATTAAGCTAATTTAATATGACTATTTTTTATAATGTCTGGCACAAAATTGTTTTATACTTAATAATTCGAAAATTAAAAGAAATAACCTCATGAAAATTTCTACCATATGTTTTATGATAGGTCGAGAATTCTCTATAGTGAGAATTCTCTGTTGTCAATATTACAAACTCTTAAGATTTTGAAAAAAATTGAATAATTCAAAAGGTATCAGAGGCAGCTTCATGAAAATCTCTACAAGAAGTTTTTATAACCAACTGAACCTACTTCCAAAAGTACAACTTTCAATGTGTAATATTACGCACTTCTAAAATTTCGAAATAAATATATTTTTGAAGAGAGTGATTATCTGATCATTCTGAGACTCAAAATTTGACATTGGCTTAGCTATACATGGTCTGGGCAAGTCTTGTAACAATATTTAAACATTTAATTTTATATAAGATTATTACGCAATTCGTTGTACACTCCGTTCATAGCAACCCTTATGCGCTGTCAGCTTGGCCTTGACTGAAGGACACAGACAAATCAGAGTATCGCTTGTCACACAATACATACTGATAAGTGCTTTCTTCCCCAAATTACCCATATTTTATTATTAACAACCTATTAGAATAAAATCAAATACTGGAAGCCATTACTTACTACAAACTCATATTTCTACAAAAAAATCTCGTAGTAGCAATCTTTTTTTTTTTTTTACTTATGAGCAGACATACACATCAAAACAAACCAAGCAATTGTTACATACGTACTGTACCATATGTAAATATAAAATAAAGTTATAGAATGTTTTTTCAGTATTGTCATCTTTTATATTCAGATGACACTGTTTTTGAGAAAATGTTTCACTCTTTTATTTATTGTACCTGGAAGAAAATAACAATACACACTTCTCAGTTTTATACAGGGTGTTACAAAAAGGTACGGCAAACTTCCAGGAAACATTCCTCACACACAAATAAAGAAAAGATGTTATGTGGACATGTGTCCGGAAACGCTTAATTTCCATGTTAGAGCTCATTTTAGTTTTGTCAGTATGTATTGTACTTCCTCGATTCACTGCCATGATTTCATACGGGATACTCTACCTGTGCTGCTAGAACATGTGCCTTTACAAGTACGACACAACATGTGGTTCATGCACGATGGAGCTCCTGGACATTTCAGTCGGAGTGTTCGTACGCTTCTCACCAACAGATTCGGTAACCGATGGAATGGTAGAGGTGGACCAATTCCATGGCCTCCACGCTCTTCTGACCTCAACCCTCTTGACTTTCATTTAAGGGGGCATTTGAAAGCTCTTGTCTACGCAACCTCGGTACCAAATGTAGAGACTCTTCGTGCTCGTATTGTGGACGGCTGTGATACAACACACCATTCTCCAGGACTCCATCAGCGCATCAGGGATTCCATGCGACGGAGGGTAGATGCATGTATCCTCGCTGACGGAGGACATTTTGAACATTTCCTGTAACAAAGTTTTTGAAACCACGCTGGTACGTTCTGCTGCTGTGAGTTTCCATTCCATGAGTAATGTGACTTGAAGAGAAGTATTAAAATGAGCTCTAACATGGAAAGTAATCGTGTCACATGTCCACATAACATATTGTCTTTCTTTGTGTGTGAGGAATGTTTCCTGAAAGTTTGGCCGTACCTTTTTGTGACACCCTGTAGATCACAGGCACTATGGCGAGTGTGTTACTCATCCCATAGTTATGACATCGGGTAGAGGGGGGAAAGCCACTAAGGTGAGGGTTTTTCTTGCTACTATATTGTTTACAAGGGAAAGGGGAGAAGTCACTTTGGTTGGTGTCCTTATTGACGACCTCTCCACACAGCTCGCAGGCTGTAATTACACGGTGCGTCCGTGTCCCTGAGAGACGGACAACATAGCATCAGCTTCTCTTCTCTTATTGAGCTAAGGGAAGACACAATAAATTCTAAATTTAATTTCATTTTCTCCATTGTTTGTTTAGTGTAACAGAAATCGACAGCAAGAATGATCCTTTCTAAATTATTATCTTTTATTCAAAATGATTATTAAAGTACATCACGGAAGGAGAGACACACAGCAGTCGGTCGGAATTCCTTTAGTTTTGGGATTGTGACTGACTGCTGTGTGCATTTCTTCCCTTACAGTCTACGATCTCTATGCGCAACAGTTCCTGGTGGAATAAGAGTGGATTATCGTTCACCGTTTTTAGAACATGTGAAAAACAATTAACATCATATTACCTTCTCTTTTACCACTGGGTGTGGTTCACGAACTCCGCTCTTTACAAAATTCTGTTATTTGAATAAGTCTACATTGATATTTCCCTTGTCATGTATGGCTAGTGTGCATTGTGTTATTCTTACAATAGTTGTTCCTTTACTTCGTAGTGTTGAGTAATCTCAGCAAGCTTGTAACTATGCTGGGTTCAGTCAGAATACGGATTAGTTTACTACGAATGGTATTTCTTTTTCGTTGACTTTAGGAAAACGCTGTCTACGGCAGTTACATTCTTCAATAATCTGCTTTTCTTAATCACCTTATCTGCGCACATTATTGTCTATGTTTCTCAAAAGCTATATCGTAAATGACCATTTTCCTTACAGCAAGTATACGCGTTTTTAAAATCTTTCTGTAGATGATACGAAAAGAAATATAAACCTCCTCCCCACTTCCATTTCTACAGCGATTATGTCAGCCTGCTGACCCCATTATACTTCATTTCTCCATAGAATTGGTCATTTCCAGTCTCCTTTCGTCAGCCTGCTGACCAATTTATATAAATTTCTGGCATGAGCATTACGCTACTTCCTCACATCTGCTTCAAGTAAAAGCAAAACTCTTTTGCTTGCTTCTGTACAACACAAGCTTATTAAAGACAAGATATTAATCGCTTTTGGTAGATTCCATTTCCTAGGTTTTAGGAAACTTCAGCTTTCACTATGTTTCGTGCAAATTATTTAAATATTTTCCCACCTGCCATTACTTTCAGATATTACAGGTCCTAGTTCGTACTATCATCTCTTCTCTTGTCTGAAGTCACAGTATTTCAATGAAAATCTTAAATTCATTAACGCAAATATTCCTCTCGTAGTGGTTATGTCACAATTCAGGTATGTCCAAATTAGTAATAACATTTATGCTTAGGACATTCCTACTCACTCATAGTTTATTTACAAACATAAAGACATAAAACACTTACTAAGATAGGACAGAAGATGGAATGAAACTAGAAAGTTGAAATAAGGTTCCATCCAGCTGGGAGTGCACAGTTTTCCACAGACTGTAATTACAACTATCTACAAATTTCGCCAGATCCACTTTGTTTCGGAAACTCAACTCTTTCCTAGTTTTGGATACTCCATTCTGCAAGCATTTGGGTGTGGCTTACGTATTATTCTAAAAGATGCTTGGTATACATGTAAAATTTCAGTAGCTTCCTCCAAGCTCCCCCAACTTTTCATTACTTTAATGGGTAGTTTCCGTATTTTATTATCATTAACTACATGCTCCAAAATGTAGGGTACAGTAACTATTTCAGAGTTTGGCAATGAACAAGACGACTAGTTTTGACTAAGTTGAACTTTCCTTGGTACTATGATAACAAATCAGTCTCGGTTAACATAAGAACCTAATTGTGCAAGGATGGTGTATAACCACCTCTCTTGTACCTGTTGCATCTTACTTCACTAGTCTAGAAAGTTTACCAGTAGCGTCTATTATTCTTACATCACATACTCTCATTACAGTTAACTTACTCTTGTATGCATTTGTTTCATTGGCACTGTCAAGAAGACAGCGCAATATTACGCCTGAAATATTTAAATCTTTAATATGGTGGCTTTTTCTGCTTTGTACATGTGCCTCATGAAATTCGCCAAGCAAATATTTTTTCAGTCCGGCTCCAGCTAAAATAATATCTTTCGGTGGCAATTACATTTAAACATAAATTAATATGGTCATCAATCGTTATATTTTCAGCTGCCTCTTCGAACCTTTCCCCCAGTGTCAAATCAAAGCATTTGACGACCCCTTCTACCTTTGTTTGTTGCACATCAGCTATACGTTTTGAGCAACTGTGTTCCTTTGGATCACTATTATTTAAATATTGGTCTGTTTCTACTTCTTTAGACCAGTTGTCACAGCTCATAGGTTCCTCAGCCGTTTTATACTTACGACCACTTCCATTTGTTAATTCCTCCTCTTATAATTTTGCAGCACTGAATTTACTTACTCCAGAGGAATCTCAGCCAGCAGATTTCCACCATTACACTAAATATAAGCACTTACTTCATCTTCGTTACTACCTAATCAAAATCAACTAGTTGGCTCTCTCCTATTGCTTGTAATATTCTCCTTTTCAAGCTTATCCCATTTTCCTAGTGTGTCCAAAACACTTTCTGTTAGATGATCTTCATGTCTGAAGATGATATGAGTACTGATAGTTGCTACTGATCCTTATCAGCAGTTTCTGTGCGTTGAATTATTACTGTTGTTTTATTGGTCACGTTAGTGTCTCCTCCTTGTGAGCACCTGTTTTCTCATAGACGGGAATTAGTTTTCTTCATGTGACCCATTACTTTCATCGACTAATTTTTCAGATGAGAATAAATTTAGCTGTCCACTCTGTCTCAATTGTACATTCTCTATGCGTATGTTTTCGTCATAATTTTGAAAACGTTGGGGCTGTGTTTGTCATCTTGCTCTACCTTGGCCAGTATAGTTACATTTCGTATTTCGAACTTCCAAGCCCCAAACATTCACGTTTCCACGCTGATCATTTCGGCTGTTTATATTTCTGTAAGGGATCCTACTATTATTGTATACTTGTTCATCATTACTTTCACTCTTTACCCGTTCTGCGTATTCAATAAACCTATTACGTTATCTCTATGAACGGAAATGATTCTTTTCCGTCAGTACAGAGGCAGTGTTCCTTACCAACCATATTATAATCATTTCTGGTTTCATCTTTTCTTTCAGATGCGATATACGTGAAATCCGCTCAGTAAAGAATTGTTTAATAGTTTCTCGCCTAGGGATGTACTTTTTACCATTTCAGAATTACCTTGGAACAACGTTCAGTTCATTGTGTGACCAGTACACAATGAAGAAAGTAGATTTGAATTCAGCCAGTGTTTTATATCTTATCATGAGATCAGTGTGCAGCAAAGCAAGCGCTGTATCATGTGTGCGAGCGAGTGTGCCTGGACTTTAAACTGCTAGTACCGCCACATCACCTTAACGCGTCTGCGCGTAGCGCGCAAGTATTTGCACCACAATTAAGTATGAAATTAAAAAGCAAAATTTACGTTTAAAACTTTTCAAAAATATAATTTAGTATAATAATCTTCCAAATATAAAGTCTTATATACCTACACTCAACAGTTTACGTAAAAATGCCGTGTTAAGAAAAAAATAAGTCGCACTAAATAGTAAAGTTAGAAAGCCAGAGTTTGGTCAGAATGTGCCTTTAGAACTCATCCGTAAGTAGTGCAAGTTTCAAAACCATAGAACAAAAACTAACATCGGAATCCACGTTGAAATGAAAGGCGCAAAATATTGGATTTCAAAACGTAAAAATTTGGTTTATGCTTCAGTCCAGCCTAAAAATCAAACTGAGAGACCACGTTAAGCTACCTCTTATAGTATTTGGTTAATTAAGTAAAACCAATTTTGTAACTAAAATATATCTATTTGTAATAGATTAGTACTTGTAATTTCAAGATTAAAGGATTTTGATTAAGACAGATGATAAAACATACAAAATAATAGAGCTATTCCAAATTTGAGAGAATCCACATGGACCGCATCCGACATCTGGAGCTCCACAGATTCTCAGTTAGGCGACCATTGTTACACCTTGAAACGTACCAAGTCTTGAGCGCATTATGCAAAATGAGTTTTCATTTGAAGAACTCTAAGCCACTTTTATTTGAATATACATAACACTTGGTTTTTGCGTAAGTACTTGATAATTAATGTATTTTTCAGCTACTACTGTTTCTTCATATTTTTGTCTCTAACAAAAAAGGTTTTGTATGTAGTATTCAGAAACGTGAAAGCTCCAGAAATTTGGTCATAATGATAATCATACACCAGATATAAACAAAAGTAAATAAAAGCATAGTTTTGAAAAATAAAGTAAGCTGCATTCTACAATGACATATGAAACTGTTTTCATTGTACATAGTAAAAATCACAATTTATTTCTCTCTTGGCAACAGTTTGTAATTAAGTTTTTCCTTGTTGAATGTCTGTGATCTTGAGATCAGTCCAGTACGAGGAGATCAGAGAGACAGTTCACAGTTTGCTCTTCACAAAGTCAGTCACACATTACATATTTTGTGGTTTTATATTTAGAAGCACTTTTCACGCTGTTTATTATGTCAAAATGTCAACTGTTTTTGCACATTGCTGTAACTACACTGACAGAAAAAATCGCTACTCAAAAAAAAAAAATTGACGTAGAGTAGTACAATTTCGGGAATACGTTTAGGTAACATGTTTAAGTGATTAAGGTTGCAAGATCTCAGCTTAATGTAAGTGCGAGATGAGCATTTGCAAACGTGAATTGCTGGTACATCAACAACCGATGTAACCACGAGACTGTTGAATGCAAGCGTGCAAACGTGTATGCCTTGTGTTGTAGAATTTCTAGATGTCAATTTATGGAATGTAGTTCCGTGCCTGTTACCCTTGGTTGGTCAGAACAGGGATGGTTAATGCTGTTAGTTGGTGACACAGGAACTGTTAGCCAATGACGTCCCATATGTGCTCGACTGGAGACAGATCTGGTGATAGAGCAACCCAAGGCAACATGTCGACGCTCTGTAGAGCATGTTGAGTTACGACAATGGGACGTGGGCGAATGTTAACCTGGTGGAAAACACCACCAGAAATGCTGTTTATGCGTGGCAGCATATCAGGTCAAATCACCAAATGACATACGGATCTGGAGTCAGGATGAGTAGAATAACCGCGAGAGTGCTCCTGGTGTCATACGAAATCGCAGCACAGTTGTAATTCCAGTGTGTCTAGTATGCGGATAGGTTCATTGAAGGCACTCAACTTGAAACGTCCCCTTAGAACTATTTATACACGACTGTGCTTAATCTGACACACAATATTTTTTAGCGCAACGCAATCAGACTTTCAAAAATCCCTACAAAAGAATGGCCCTGACCAACATTAACTTATACCTTTCACAAATCACTTACCTCACAAAAATCTTCGTTGCTCGAACTACTGCAACACAGCGAGCGCCACTACTGCCAGCTAAATAAAAGATTCAAACTACGGAAGGCACTAACTACTGATAGGTATAGTTAGCAAATGAAAGATTTTAATAGAGAACAAACAGTGTATTTACCTTAATAGTCAAAATATATATGGTAGTTCATGACATCCCGTCTTACAAATTACAAAACTCTGCCATCTCTCTCCCCACGTCCACCACTGCTGGCGGCTCACCTCCAACTGCGCAACGCTACGCGCTGTTAGCATCCAGCTGCCGCTGCCCAACACTACAATGGCGAGTATTACAACAATGCCAACCAGCCACAGACTGCACACGGCACAGCCAGTGATTTTCATACAGAGCGCTACGTGGCGGCGGCGTTACCAATAAAAAAACCTAAACAGCCTACTTACAAACTGGCCTCCTCTTAACCAACACACAGCCATCACTGACATCAGACAGAACCACTTTCATCGGAAAATACAACAGATTTCCATCCTGTCCTCCAATGAGCTCTCGCTTGACACCACTGAAGTCGCAAAAGGCGGTGGTTTGGGGTCATTGGAATGCACGCTACACGGCGTCCGGCTCGAAGCTGACCATGAAGTAACCGATTTGTAATAGTTCGTTGTGTCAATGAGGTGCCAAATGCTGGTGAAATAGCTGTTGTAGCTGCACTACGAAGCGCCAGATAAGAACCGGTACAGTGACCGAGCGGTTCTAGGCGCTTCAGTCCGGAACCGCGAGACTGCTACTGTCGCAGGTTCGAATCCTGCCTCGGGCATGGATGTGTGTGATGTCGTTAGGTTTAAGTAGTTCTCAGTTCTAGGTGACTGATGACCTCAGATGTTAATTCACACAGTGCTCAGAGCCATTTGAAGCCAGATAAGACAAACACGATTGTTTCTCCTCTCGATATTACCATGTGGCCGTCCAGATCCCGGTCTCCACGCGACCGCACACTCTCGTGACCACCACTGTCTGTAATCACTTACATTGGCTACATTACTGCCAAGCCTTTCTGCTATATCGGAGAAGAAACATCCACCCTCTCGTAGCCCTGTTACATGACCTCGTTCAAACTCAGTGAGGAAATTATAATGCCGTCTTTGTCGCCTTAAAAGCATTCGCGACTAACATCAACACACCTAGCCCGATCTCAGAGGTAACTAACGCTCACTACCGTTACAGCACGTACTTCAAGGAAACCTGATTTGCGTCTTAATAGGGGCGCCACTCTTATGCGACTCACGTGACGCTGGAAAAGACATCTTTCAGATATAGGGATCCACCTACCAACTTTCGTTTATGTCACACAACGTCTTCTTGGTGTTGCGATTTTTTCCGTCAGTGTATCTGCTTCCTAAGATTTTATGAAGGCAAACTTAGTTTCCGTTCAGTGTAAAAAAGGGTGGCCCTTAATCTTATGATCATCTATTGTGAAAAATTATTAATCTTCAAGTTATTGTGCTAATACGAAATCAGTGGTATGTGTCACAAGAAGCAAATAAAGGGACAGACATATGCACCTCATCAAAACAATATCCTTTTCCAAATAGTAGGTCTGTCATATATAAGCAACACACCATCGAGCCACATTTTCGACGAGAACTTATAAAGGAGTGTGTATTACAACTGTTATACTGCATTGTTCCATCTCTCTGTAGTACTGTACTAGCCAATTCACACCTGAAAGAGTGAACTTACAACGAAGGACAATAATTTTGTTTTATAAGTCTGCAACGAGGAATTACGTGTTATTGAGGGTAGGTTGATTACAAGCTTTTCTTGGCACGGTAGCAGAATGAGTCAAGCAGAAAATGGTGCGCCCAATGACGAATCCCGATTCTACGTGCGGTATCGCGAACGATGTCGTTATTTCTTAGTTTTCCGTCGTTTCTTAGTTGCTTCAAAATGTATGGAGATATCTTACGTCTATGCAACTAAATGAAAGGCAGTTAATTTTTTGCCGCACGCGTTTCGTTTGTTTCATTTTGTGGATGACGATAATGCAGCGCCGACCGGTGTGGCCGTGCGGTTCTAGGCGCTTCAGTCTGGAACCGAGAGACCGCTGCGGTCGCAGGTTCGAATCCTGCCTCGGGCATGGATGTGTGTGATGTCCTTAGGTTAGTTAGGTTTAAGTAGTTCTAAGTTCTAGGGGACTGATGACCACAGATTTTATGTCCCATAGTGCTCAGAGCCATTTGAACCATTTTTGATAATGCACCCATGTCAGGCATTTCCCGTCAAGTTACACAACAGTCCCAAAAATATCCATCTTAGACTCTGCAAGACCATTCAACACATCAGATTAAATCAGACCTGCAAAAGAAATTATGTAATTCCAAGTTATGTTAATGCAGAGGTCAGAAAAAAGTCTTTAGTAGAACAAAGAACGTAATCATTTGCAGAAAAGACTTGGTTAAAAAATTAAATCAAACCTCTTTATATTAAGAAAGTCATGCTTAATAGAATCTTATATGATGTACATCAAGAGTTATCAGCATTTATTAACAATCCAACAATGATGATCAACATAATACAAAAAACTGAACGCATCACAGCAATAACACTGCAATATACACAGAACAAGCACAAACGAATAACCGGAATACTCACTAATCAATATGAGCAGACAAAAAAACACAACAAAGTACAACAAACCCACGACCACAAATTTCACCCACAACTAATAAACCTCACAGATACAGAATTCACAGAGAAAGAAACACAGCTATTCGAGAAAAGGGACAAAGACATCAGTACAAAAATAGATAGCCACTATACAGAATATCTGATTGTAGAAACAGAAAGCATCCTGCCAGAAGAAGCGAAACAAGAAAATAACACTGTAAATATTGGGCTAACACGTGAACTAGTAAAGAAAGAAATAAGCAACATAATCACCATGTCAGAGCAAGAGAAAAACAGGAAACTTCCAACAGAAAACAACGTCACTAAGAAATTAAAAGAAAAACTACAGTCTAACAATATTATAGTCACAAGAGCTGATAAAGGCAACAGTACAGTACTGATCAATAAAGAACAATATATTGAAAAAAAACTAAAGATTTTATCCTCTAACAATATCACAAAACTGAAATGTTCCAACTGCTCGTTTCTAGACATAAACAAAAAAACTCGGATACATCAGACACGTACACACAGAACAATAAAAACAACAAAAAAATGTTTCAAATGGCTCTGAGCACTATGGGACTTCACTTCTGATGTCAACAGTCCCCTAGAACTTAGAACTACTTAAACCTAACTAACCTAAGGAGATCACACACATCCATGCCCGAGGAGGGATTCAACCTGCGACCGAAGCGGTCGCGCGGTTCAAGACTGTAGCGCTAAGAACCGCTCGGCCACCCCGGCTGGCAAAAACAACACATCACGCGCAAGAACGCAAAGCATGAACACTCAGGAGCCAAACCAAGGTTCACAAACCACATATTCCGATGAGGCCTGTTATTAATTTCATGAACACACCATCATACCATGTGGCAAAACACATGAACAAAATCATTACGCAACTTTATGGAATGAAGAACAGCAAAACAATGAAAAACACAAATGAACTCATAACACAAAAGTAAATACTTACAGATTCCGCACACAGCATCACTCGTCTATTTTGCCATAGTGAAAACATACATCTCGATACCCACTGCACAGACGATTAAACTAATTGAAGAAAGCTTACTGAAATACAGCAAACTACCTGGAGTCAATATTAAAAATAAATAACCAAAACCCCCAAAGGAATCACATCTCAAGCTTCCCAAAGTTACTCACGATTCAGAGAGGAATTTTACTTACAAAAAATGTTCTTCCAGTGGGATCCCTAATATCAAGACCACTGGAAAATTTACATGAAGTCTTCACGGGTTGTCAGCCGAGAAGCGTCGTCGTTTCGCATCAACGTTTCGATGGATTGCGACTCCATCATCTTCAGGCGAAGATCCAGGATCATCTTCACTTCGCCTGAAGATAATGGAGACGCATTCCGTCGAATCGTTGCTACGAGACGACGACGCTACTCGGCTGACAACCCGTGAAGACCTCATATATGAAATTCGCCAAGAAAGCCTGCACTCACATACTGGCAAATATGTTCATCAGCCACACAGAAAACACATATGTGGATGACATAATCTGTATGCTGGATGAACCAACAGAGAAAACAGATCAACTTCGTATAGAAACAAACAATATATCGGGTGGCTATAATTGAACTTAGCCTATTTAATACGTTATAACACGGAAACTAATTACCGTACGAGGACCAAACTTGGTAGGATTAATGTTATGGACATGGGGAAGAGAAATAATGCATAATAAATTCAATTGAAATACTTTTAATGTGCTGCTATAGTACATCATGCCATTACATACTGCTGTAAAAGGGCTCAATGTGGCGCCCATCAGTATCTAGAAGAGTCTGCAAGCACAGGATTGCATTCTGCACAGCAGAACGAAGAATGTTCCGTAGGTATGCTGTCTACCTATCGTGATATGCTGCGCTCCAGATCAGCACATGTGTAAATGTTCCCTGATAAACCCTGTCCTTCAGATAACCCTACAACCAGAAATCACAGGGAGTGATATCTGGTGATAATGCCGGCCAAGCATTTGGAAACGATCGGCTGATAATTCGATCCTATTCAAATGTGTTTCAGAGAAGCAGGCGAACTTCAAGAGTGATGTGCGGTGTCGCCCCATGTTGAGTTCAATGCGTTTCTGTCGCGTAGGGCGGGTATGACATGCTGGCGAAGCATATCACAGTAACGTTGGCCAGTCACGTTGCACATCTTTGGTCCTTGAGCGTCAACCTCTTCAAAAACGGATGGGTGAATGATGAACGTAGCCGTGAAGACACACCATACGGTGGCACGTTGACCATACAGAGGAGCTTCAAGCACAGTGACTGCAGGGCAAGATCCCCACATGCGGCAATTCTGTGTGTTCACCTCGCCCGTCAAAGAAAAATGAGATTCGTCTGTCCATAGGATGGTCCAGGGCCAGCCCTCGTCAAGATCAATCCTTGCGAGAAAGTGGAGAGTGAAGTCAACACGTCTTTGTGCGTCCTGTGGTGCAAGCTGCTGTACGATATGGATCCTGTACGGATATCGTTTGAGAATAGTTCGAAGTCCAGTGGACCACGGGATGTTCAACTGTCATGACACAGTACTGGCACGGCTTGACGATCGGGAATTGCGTTCAGCGTTGTCTGCCATAGCAATAGCTATTTCATCAACCACCTATGGTGCAACCGGTCATCGGCCTCTTCCCGGAGCGACGCCAAGTTTTCCAGTTGATTCGAACTTCATTATGCTCCACACAGCAGGTGGAGGAAGAGGACCCTTCTTTAATCCTTTCAGCCGGCGATATTCTCGAAGTGCAGCAGCAGCATTACTGTTGTTCTGATAATAGAGCTGCACCAATAATGCCCTGCTCCTTTTTTCCAAGCTCATATTGACACGTCAACAAGTTCACAATGACTGGACAAATGTGTGAGACTGATCACAGCACCTGGTAGCTATAGTTGCCACTGGATGGTGGCGCTGTAACGCATGGAAATCATGCACCCTATACTCTGGACAACAATGCTACAATGTTTGGTACTCGTACGGTAATTAGTTTCCGTGTTATAAATTGTGTAGTAGGAAATATTAAGTTCACCATGGAAAAAGAAACACAAAAAAGTGGTTGAAATGGCTATGAACACTATGGGACTTAACTGCTGAAGTCATCAGTCCCCTAGAACTTAGAACTACTTAAACCTAACTAACCTAAGGACATTACACACATCCATGCCCGAGGCAGGATTCGAACCTGCGACCGTAACATCTATACATGCATCATCCAACCACTTTAAAACCAAAAATGAGCAGCCTTACGATATATGTTACACAGACTAAATAATACCCCACTCAGAAAAGGAATTATAACCATAAAAAAGTGTTACAACTCCCATATAGTAGAAGGAATAAACCAAAAAATCAT
Source organism: Schistocerca gregaria (assembly GCF_023897955.1). NCBI lineage: Eukaryota > Metazoa > Arthropoda > Insecta > Orthoptera > Acrididae > Schistocerca > Schistocerca gregaria. Next base: position 713,301,041 of record NC_064931.1, read on the forward strand.
AACACAACTAAAGAAAAATGAAAATAAGCAGAGAACACAAACACCAAAGAACACCACAGCCACTACAGCACAAACAGAAACACAAAAAATAACGCTCATGACATGACTAACAGAAAGGAATGGCACATTTTAACATACAAACACAAATTAACATCCAAGATAGCAAATATATTAAAGGAACAGGGATTACACATAGCTTGCCGAGCAAAAAACACTCCAGTCACTTTTACAAATAACAACAGGCAAACCAAGGAACAGATATATACCAGCTGGAATGCCAAAAATATGAATCAGTATATTTGTGGATGATGGGCTAGAATTTCAAAGCTAGTTATAAAGAAAGTATAAGAAGCTGGAAGTATGAAAATAGTCATTCTACCTTTGTCGAACACCTGATAAAACATGGATATGAAACATCCAACATAGAACAAGACATGAAAATTATTAGAGTGAACAATCACAACAGAAAACTCCTGCCATTACCAGAAAACTTTCACACACATAGAGCCTTTAAAATGAAAAATGAAGTAATGAATGACCATATCAGTACAAGCAATGTCTCTCTGATCATGTTAGCAGCAAAAACAATAACAAACAGAAATCTGAAACGTAACCAGAGTATACAATTAATGAATCTTTTCTCCCCTTTTTTCTCGTTCTCGTTCTCTCTCTCTCTCTCTCTCTCTCCCTCTGTCTCTCTCTCTCTCTCTCTCTCTCTCTCTCTCTCTCTCTCTCACACACACACACACACACACACACACACACATAAACACAAATATAATAAATTTCGCACTCTGTACACCCCAAAATCACCTACAAATTTGTCTTAACAGTGTACATCATAAGGTAAAATGGTGAAAAGTTTTATTTCAGTTGCATTACTGTGTTTCAGAAATGGCACACAATCCACTCTGTCAGATTCATTACGGAAAACGCTGTGTGATTGACGTAAACTTGTTTGAAACATAGAGACTAGTTTTCAGAGAGGAATCAACAATTAATTGTAAGAATCTACATATTGCTACCACAGGGGCCTTGGGACTAAAATGAGGCCGGCCGGAGCGGCCGTGTGGTTCTAGGCGCTAGAGTCTGGATCCGAGCGACCGCTACGGTCGCAGGTTCTAATCCTACCTCGGGCATGGATGTGTGTGATGTCCTTAGGTTATTTAGGTTTAATTAGTTCTACGTTGTAGGCGACTAATGACCACAGCAGTTAAGTCCCATAGTGCTCAGAGCCATTTGAACCATGTTTGAACTAAAATGAGACTAACAACCCCTCGTGTACAGGAATGCAAGCACTCATATTTGTCATACGTCATGCGACGGGGAGAAATCTAAATACCACTATACCGGGTGGTCATAAAGCGTTTGAAAAGCTTGTAAGGGTGTTGCAGGGTAGGTTGTGCTGAGAAATAACTGTTTGGAAAAAATCAATACGATGCACAGTTTCCGAGCTAATAAGCATTGGAGTGAGCCAATCAAACCGTTTTCCGCGCTAATTCAAGTGGCCCGCGAGGTACAATTAGTCTCAGTTGTTCTCACAGCGCAAATGATAGCGCACGAGGCGGCTCGGCCTTTGCTTCAATTTAAACCCTTACCATTGTGCCATGCCCAACTTTTTATCGCTCTCTTGTTCGGTTGTAGCAAACGAAATGAAGTACACCTGTTGTGACGCCGTCTCTGGCGGGCCGCTTGAATTTGCGCCCGCAACGGCCTCATGGCTAACTTCAGTGCCAGTAAACTCGGTAACGGCGTGATGAATCGAAAATGTTTCCTAACAATTATTTCTCAGCACAACCTACCCTGCAACACCTGTACAATCTTGTTAGATAAAGAACATCTTTACGGACATTCGCATTACTAATTACTGTATGATAGAAAATGTTTATACAGGGTGCTCGCAGACAGCCTGTCATTGAAATTAGTAGGTGTCCTAAATTTTATGGAAATTGTAAACGCACGAAAATGATGCCCAATTCCAAAGCTACTTTTCCTATTAGAAAAGGCACTGGAAAACACGACTCAAGGATCACATCTTCGAAACCCCGGAACTGTCTCACATTGCGAAGCTGAGTTTAAAATTTGGCTCCCAGTTGCCCACAGTCTCCCTCTGTGATGATGCAAATCCGTTGCACTGTGTGACCTCACCCTCGGGCACGGCGTCGCTTCGAATAGTTAAGTGTCGGAACATGCGGAGAAATGGCCAGAGCTCTGAAGGTATTGTGATGTGTAAGGGGGGGGGTTAAGGATCTCGCAGTGGAATCAAATTTCTCCACTATTATTTCCAACGCCACCGTGGACTTGTCACATGATGGGAAAATCGTCACACCCCTCCACCCCTCTTTTCACGCCTCTGCGATGGAGGTAAGAACTCCGAGGCCCAGCGTTGTAATCACGCAGTTTTCTTATGGGTGGCAGAGGAAAACATTTCAGACCCACCTCCAATCACAAAGAACACGAAATGGCAGGAGGGGGTGGCATAAATGGCATCAATGAGGCCACTCCTTACTTTGGGACGTTGATTCCCTCATATTTCGCAGTCGAAAACGACATTTCGCAGTGCGATGAGCAACGGCAACTTCTCCAGAATGAAATTTTCACTCTGCAGTGCTGATACGAATCTTTCTGGCATATTAAAACTGTTTGCCGTAACGAGACTCGAACTCAGGACCTTTGCCGATGACGACCAAGTGCTGTGGCAACTGAGCTACCCAAGCACGATGCACGACCCCTCTTCAGAGCTGTACTTAAGCCAGTAACTCGTCCCTTACATTCCAAACATCACAGAAGCTCTCCTGCGAACCTTGAAAGTTGGTAGAGCATTTTTCCGAAAAAGGAAAAAGTCCCGAGTTCGAGTCTCAGTCCGTCACACGGTTTTAATTTCCCAGGAAGTTTCAACGACAACGTTCATGACAATCTGTGACACTGCTCACACCACAAGAGGATTTGACACTAGTTTAAAGATATCATGGACTAAAACCACATTAAACGGGATCGCACCCCTTTGTAGTGCAGTGCGACCGCAGTTTTTGTTCTGGGGCACAGGTTGGAACCACTTGGGACGGTTCAAAACAATTCGACGAAATATGAACTCAGTCCGAATCGCTCGTGGCAACTTTCAATGATATCCTACGTGAACTCGTACCTGAAGGGTTACAAATTTAATTTCATGAAAGTAGGGGACATTATATCTTTTCATATTACTGTAATTGAGTTTAACTACGATAAACAGTAGGTTAAGCGCCTGTATACCTATTGCCATTGTACTAAGTGAAGAACTTCTCTCTGCTTTGGAGCAAGCGAGCAGAGTACGCTGTCACGCACTGCAATATTTGGTGGCGTGTCTAAATCTTCCTCACTTTTTTTACATTACAAAATATTTATTGCATTTGTCAGCGGTTTTCATAATGTACTATCCTAGTTTGATAAGGCACTTTATAGTATCGAACTTCATCACCAAAATGGAGAGTTGACTGGATGATTCGATCCACGAATGGCCCAAATGCCACAGGAAATAAATCACTGCCTATCTTATGCACAGCATCTCTGCGTTTGTGGTTTCTTTCAGTCAGCAGTTAGCCACAGTGAGACTCAACGGAGCTGTGGTCATTCACCGTAAGACATCTCCCGAAACATCTAACTAAAATTATTAAGAACGAGTGTCAGCTGTGAGGGAGCAAATTTTATTCAACGTTTCTTAAAGAAACGTGACTGCAATTAAAAATTCTGAAACTTGGATTTATCAGGAGAAAATGACTTTACTTTTAAACTGAAACATTTACGTATACTACGTTAAATTTTTCTTGAATTCAAACACAAAATGGATAAGCTCACTTTAATTTGATTGTTCCACAACCGCGACTATTGCGAAAATTTATTTCACAATGTAACTAAGTTATGAAGTTAATAAATACTTTAGAGAATTTGACCAAGCAAATTTACTTTAACAGAAACATATTCTAAGCAAATTTAAGTAAGAAATGCGACCATAGAATTAACTGTTATACTGAAGAACCATAGCAACTGGTACACCTGCTTAATATGGTGTTAGGCCCGTGCGAGCATGCAGAAGTGCCGCATCAAGCCGTGGCATGGACCCAACTAATGTCTGAAGGAAATTGACATCATGAACCCTTAGGACTGTCCATAAATCCGTACGATTACGTGCGGGTGGAGCTCTCTTCTCAACAGTATGTTGCAAGTCATCGCAGATATCCTCAATAATGTTAATATCTGGGGAGTTTGGTGGCCAGCGGAAATGTTTAAACTTAAAAGAGCCTTCCTGGAGCCACGCTGTAGCACTTCTCGACGTGTGAGGTGTCGCTTTGTCCTGATGGAATTTCCCGAGTCAGGGCACAATGGATATGAATGGATGCAGGTGATCAGACAGCATGCTTACGTACGTGTTACTTATCAGAGTCGTATCAGACTATCATGGGTCCCATATCACAAAAACTGCACACGCCCACACCTTTACAGCCCCTCCACCAGCTTGAACAGTCCCCTGCTGACATGCAGGATCCATGGATTCATAAGGCTGTCTCGATACCTGTATCAGCTCGATGCAATTTGAAACGAGACTCACCCGACCAGGCAGCATGCTTCCAGTCATTAACAGCAAAATATCAACGTTGATGGGCTCAGTCGAAGCGCAAGGCTTTGTGCCGTGCAGTCATCAAGGGTACACGAGTGGGCCTTCGGCTCCGAAAACCCATATATATGATGTTTCCCTGAATAGTTCACATGAAGGCACTTGTTGATGGCCCAGCATTGAAATCTGAAGCAGTTTGTGGAAGGGTTGCACTTGTGTCACGTTGAATTATTTTCTTCAGTCGTCGTTGGTTCCGTTCTTGCTGCAGCGACGTCGGAGATTTGACGTTTTCCGTATTCCTGATATTCACGATACACTAGTCAAATCCCAATTTCATCGTACCTTGGAGACACTGTGTCCGATCGCTCGTTCACCGACTATAACACCACGCCCATACTCACTTAAATCTTGATATCCTGCCATTGTAACAGCTGTAACCGATCTAAGAACTGTGCCAGCCATTTGCTGTCTCATATACGCGTTGCCGAGCGCAGCGCCGTATTCTGCCTGTTTACGTATCTCTGTATTTTAATACGCATGCCTGTACCAGTTTCTTCGGTGCTTCAGTATATTTAGCTCTGAGGGAGGGTTCAAGATCGTATCCTTGAATTATGAAATCCTATTGCTCAGCGCACTACAAACTGACGTTTACGACCACGAAACGTTCAGGAATCAAGGCCACAAAGGAAAGAGTTGTTTCACGACGCTCTTTATGCCACCCCCTAAGGCCACTTCATGTCGATTCTGAGTGGCAGTATCTCGGAAACGTTTTCCTCTGCCACGCGTAATAAAACCTTGCGATTTCAACGTGACGTCGCGGTTCTGACCTCCATTTTAGAGGAGTCAAAGAATGGGTTAAACATGAGTCACGACATTCCCATCGCTTGACGCGTCCACTCTGGCGTTTTGAATAATTGTCATGAAACTTGATGCCAATGTGACACCGTCAACCCTTCTTGAACGTCGCATGAACTTCTTAACTCCGGCCTTTATTTTCGCATGTGGGGACACCTTGCTGTTTGAGTGACGTCACAGGTCGGCACGCTTTTGCAGCAATGCAGAGGAAAGTTGGAGGTACATTTGAGCAAAATCTCAAACTTGGGAGACAATTGAAGAGTTTCGAAATAGTGGTCCTTTAATTGTGTTGCAAAAGTGTGCATTGGTTTCCATAAATTAGAGATAAATACAAACTGGCAAAGCTGAAAAATGGAGCAACTGATACAAGAATTGAATATATCGCTGCTATAAAACTCACAACCGAAACTAGAGGCTCTGCCATCCTATTGCATCATCTCCTTATTATACACAAATGCGTGTTTGAGAATAGGGCAGCTGTTGGGCTTATTGGAATTGGAAAAGTTAGCTGATGGAGTCAACGTGGTCGTTGCTTTCGAGGTATCAGTTTCCGAAAGGAATGTAGTGGATGACGTGGCGTTTAGCTTGCAAAATGACAACTGACGTGTCTTGATTTTGTGAGTAACCAGTTGTCATTATCTTCCGTCAAACACTAGCCGAAACAAATAGAGGGTGTTTCAAAAATGACCGGTATATTTGAAACGGCAATAAAAACTAAACGAGCAGCGATAGAAATACACCGTTCGTTGCAATATGCTTGGGACAACAGTACATTTTCAGGCGGACAAACTTTCGAAATTACAGTAGTTACAATTTCCAACAACAGATGGCTGCTGCAAGTGATGTGAAAGATATAGAAGACAACGCAGTCTGTGGGTGCGCCATTCTGTACGTCGTCTTTCTGCTGTAAGCTTGTGCTGTTCACAACGTGCAAGTGTGCTGTGGACAACATGGTTTATTCCTTAGAACAGAGGATTTTTCTGGTGTTCGAATTCCACCACCTAGAACACAGTCTTGTTGCAACAAGACAAAGTTTCCAACGGAGGTTTAATGTAACCAAAGGACCGAAAAGCGATTCAATAAAGGATCTGTTTGAAAAATTTCAACGGACTGGGAACGTGACGGATGAACGTGCTGGAAAGGTAGGGCGACCGCGTACGGCAACCACAGAGGGCAACGCGCACATAGTGCAGCAGGTGATCCAACAGCGGCCCCGGGTTTCCGTTCGCCGTGTTGCAGCTGCGGTCCAAATGACGCCAACGTCCACGTATCGTCTCATGCGCCAGAGTTTACACCTCTATCCATACAAAATTCAAACGCGGCAACCCCTCAGCGCCGCTACCATTGCTGCACGAAAGACATTCGCTAACGATATAGTGCACAGGATTGATGGCGGCGATATGCATGTGGGCAGCATTTGGTTTACTGACGAAGCTTATTTTTACCTGGACGGCTTCGTCAATAAACAGAACTGGCGCATATGGGGAACCGAAAAGCCTCATGTTGCAGTCCCATCCTCCCGGTATCCTCAAAAAGTACTGGTCTGGGCCGCCATTTCTTCCAAAGGAATCATTGGCCCATTTTTCAGATCCGAAACGATTACTGCATCACGCTATCTGGACATTTCTTCGTGAATTTGTGGCGGTACAAACTGCCTTAGACGACACCGCGAACACCTCGTGGTTTATGCAAGATTGTGCCCGGCCACATCGCACGTCCGACGTCTTTAATTTCCTGAATGAATAGTTCGATGATCGTGTGATTGCTTTGGGCTATCCGAAACATACAGGAGGCGGCGTGGATTGGCCTCCCTATTCGCCAGACATGAACCCCTGTGACTTCTTTCTGTGGGAACTCTTGAAAGACCAGGTGTACCGACAGAATCCAGAAACGATTGAACAGTTGAAGTAGTACATCTCATCTGCATGTAAAGCCATTCCGCCAGACACGTTGTCAAAGCTTTCGGGTAATTTCATCCAGAGACTACGCCATATTATTGCTACGCATGGTGGATATGTGAAAAATATCGTACTATAGTGTTTCCCAGGGCGCAGCGCCATTTGTTGTTGAAAATTGTAACTACTGTAATTTCGAAAGTTTGTCCGCCTGAAAATGTACTGTTGTCCCAAGCATATTGCAACGAACGGTGTATTTCTATCGCTGCTCGTTTAGTTTGTATTGCCGTTTCAAATATACCGGTCATTTTTGAAACACCCTGGACTTTCAGTCGAAGCAGTGAAACTGCGCGTCGGATGATACATCTTTAGGTGGAGGAAGAGACGTTCTCCTCCTTTTATGGTGTAATCTGATTGCAGAGTTGTGTAGATATGACTTCGTCGACACGACTATGTGCGTCACTAATAGCTAAACATTCAACCATGTAAGGCTACAACACTGGAGCACATAATGCTGGCCTAACGTATATCTTGAACAAATAACCATTTAGGACTTCGAGTGGTCAACTCCATCCAATGTATTATTGTTTTACAAAAGGGGATGGAAAAGTTTGCATTTGAGGGTGCTGCTGCAAGGTAGAACGACTCCGATGCTGATGCATAAGCACGGAAATGTAGGCAAGGGGTTAGTGTGGCATTAGGCTGTGCCCGACGTGCGTGTGGTAAATTCGGAAACGTGAGCTATGGTGACGTTGTTACTAAATGCGTCCAAACAGGATCATCATGCTCTCATTCTTTTCTTGGCCGCTGAAGAACAAACAGTGTTAGAGATGCATCGGAATATCGAGAATGTTAATGGGGCGGTGATGGTCGCTATTCAACACCACACGCTGGTCGATTTGGGAGGCCAGCCCCGTCCACTGTGGAAATTTCAACTCGAACACCCGCGCTATAGTCCTGATAACTCCACATGCGATTACCATTCCTTCCATCCCTTAAAAATGCCCTAGAAGGGTCGAATATTCCTATCGGAAAAGGATGCGGAGCAGGAAGATGCGGACTTCTTAACGCACTAGGACCTTGGAATGGGAGCTTTTGATCACTGCTTAGATATTTCTCCGATTCCGTTGTACCATCTGATACAAGTGTATGGATCGAGTTACTATATGTAATACTGTAGTAATTTGATGATCTTCAGAAATGAAAACACTAAAACAACATATTTGTACTAGCACACACATCTACTCTACAAAATAAAGAGAAAAGCTCTGAACTACTGCAAGAAATTCCTATATCGAATAAACAGAGGCCTTTCAAAAAAAAAGTGTGAAATCCTATGGGACTTAACTGCTAAGGTCATCAGTCCCCAAGCTTACACACTACTTAACCTAAATTATCCTAGGGACAAACACACACACCCATGCCCGGGGGAGGACTTGAACCACCGCCGGGACCAGCCGCACAGTCCATGACTGCAGCGCCTTAGACCGCTCGGTTATAAGCCTTTCAACTTTGATTTTAAAGTCAGATTTTCCTTTCAATAGCTTCCTAATAACACTGGAAACGTGTTTAAAATGCAACCTGAAGAACTGGGCTCAACTTTCTGCCATTTCTTAAACAAGTTTCACCTTAGTATTATTTGCAGAATCATGTACATCTTTTTTTGTGTAGACAGGGGCAGCATTAGCATTTCGTGCTCTATAGCAAACTATGAATGCCACATCGTGCGTTCGAAACAAGTTTTGTGCTGGGATATTTTATTTGTAGGTTTTTGAAATTATGTAACGTTTGTGATTTTCTACGAGTGACACAGCACTGGCGAAGGTAGCCCTCGAGACTGAGCAGATGTAGAGGTGTTTGAGGAGATAGGGAAACTTTATAAACACATATAGAGTAAGACTAGTACAAGAATCGAAGGTTTTAATGGCCATGATGGACCAATTAAGAGATGTATTAGTTTTAGCCTATAGTTGACTCTATTCTGGATGGTTAGGGATTTAGTTAGTCCAAGATAGTTTAGTATTTTAGCTAAATGAGCTGGACGTTTGTGGATTTAGAGACAGAGACCCAGTGATGGAAAGGTTGGGTAGTTGAAGTAAATCCAACTGCTTCACTCAAAGACTAAGTAGGTTGTAAGTGGACTTACGAGATTGTAATTGTCCCTTGGGAAGAAGATGTAGTTCAGCCATTTTTGTGATTTAGTAATTACGATTTTGCGTACATTTAAATAGAAAAGCATTACTGGTCCGCTACATTTAGTTACTAATGAAACGTTCCCTTAGAAAAATTGTGCAGGACTGTGCTTAAACTGACACACAATATTTTTTTTTAGCTCAACGCAATCTGACTTTCAGTGATCCCTACAAGAGAATGGCCCTGACTAAATTAACCCAATACGTTTCACAAATCACTTACCTCACAAAAATCTTCGTTACTCAAACTACTGCAACATAGCGAGCACCACTACTGCCAGCTAAATAAAAGATTCAAACTACGGAAGGCACTAACTACTGATAGGCATAGTTAGCAAATGAAACATTTTGATAGAGAACAAACAATGTATTTACCTCAATAGTGTATTTACCTCAATAGTGTTCAGAAGTCATAAAGTATATAGCAGTTCATGACATCCAGTCTTACAAATTTCAAAACTCCGCCATCTCTCTCCCCACATCCACCACCGCTAGTGGCTCACCTCCAACTGTGCAACGCTACGCGCTGTTAACAGCCAACTGCCCAACACTACAATGGCAGACAACAATGCAAACTAGCCACAGACTGCACACAGCACAGCCAGTGATTTTCATACAAAGTGCTACGTGGCGTTAACAATAAAAAAACCTAAACAGTCAACTTATATAGCCCCCATGCTCCCCACAAAAAATTTTACAAATTGTTTTGGGCAGTGGCCAATAATGATTTGATAAAATTTTTCATAATTACAATAACAAAGATATCAAATGCACACACTTATTGATACAATGTTGGTCAAAAGCTAAAAGTTTCTCACTGTCCATAAAGACAGTCCTGATCATTCATCACAGTAAAATTGCAGTGGTTTTTTAGTCCAAGCAGTAAAAGAAGATGCACACTGAAGTAGTGGATATCCATGCAGTTTGGAAGAAGTAGTGTTATCCTTTCAACGGAAAGACAGTGCTGACTCTCGACATGCAGACAGGTAATGGGCCACAACAGAGCAAACCCACTGCAGAGTCAGTCGAAGTTTTGAAGAATATCGGTAGGTAGGTCATCACAGAGCCGACCCACTGCAGTCCTGGTAGATATTATGGTATTGGTGGGCCATCAGTGGTGCAGACCCACTGCGGTCTACATCTACATTTATACTCCGCAAGGCACCCAACGGTGTGTGACGGAGGGCACTTTATGTGCCACTGTCATTACCTCCCTTTTCTGTTCCAGTCGCATATGGTCCATGGGAAGAACGACTGTCTGAAAGCCTCCGTGCGCGCTCGAATCTACATCCATCCGCCATCTCTCTCCCCACGTCCACTACCGCTGGCGGCTCACCTCCAACTGCGCAACGCTACGAGCTGTTAACAGCCAAGTGCCCAACACTACAGTGGAAGACAACAATGCAAACTAGCCACATACTGCACACAGCACAGCCATTGATTTTCATACAAATAATGGTATTGGTGAGTCATCAAAGATGTAGACCAACTGTAGTCCTTGTAGCGATGGCCAGCAGCCATCTGCTGTGACTGTGCAGGTGCACAATCACCATCGAAGAGTCTTACAGAGAATATAGCAAGTCCATAAACCACCACTTGTGTACTCACAAACCTTTTTGGAATATCCTTAGAACCAGCAATGCTGTTAACCAGTCCCTTGCTGAATTATCAACATAAGTGCAAACACTATCAGTCCCTACTTCTCACATATTGTCCACATACGTGTGCAGTGAAATGTAACTTACAAGATACTTAATTTGATGAACTGGTGACAATTACAATTTTATAACATAAGAATACAATTACAAAAGTATAAAATACATCATCAAAGAACATAACAATACAGATAACATTTTTGGGATAGGGGCTTTACAAAAGAATAGAAATAAACATATACATCAGTGTTACAAGAATTATGACATAAGAACATACATAAAAGATTAGGATAACTTTTCACACATGAGCATTAAAACAAAACAGAACAAGTAATGTCTAAACATCTTTACAAAGTAAATAACATAGTATTAGAAAAATTCTACAACATATCTCTTATCAGATAAACATATAAAGACAGGAATAACACAAATACACAAGAGTAGACAAACACATAGCAAAATAACACAGGAGGAAAGGACAGGGTTAGTTTTCAGTGTAACATTTGGTACTGCAGTCCGACCCAAAACTTCATTTTGTAGATCTTTCGTCTTATTTCAACATTCGTTTCCACCAAAAAAATCCTATCCAAGCATGCTTTCTGTATTTATATGTTCACATATTTCTTACCTCATTATTTATTTTCCATTATCTTAGCTCATCATTTATTTCCACGGAAATCCTACCTAAACCTGTTGTCCCTAAACCCTACTTGATTGTGCATATCCTATTTCAAAATACTTTTTTTTTGGCCAACAATTTTCTTATAGCTTCTCAGTGCATTTCTTCCAATTCATCACAACTCGTTCTCTTATATAGCCTACGCCATCTTAAGCTAACTTAAATCTACTGAGCTCAGATGCTAAACTAAGGGACGAGTCAATTCAGCAGCACAAAACAATGAACACAAACAGCAATGACAAAAAATGCAAATTGGCAAAGCAAGCAGCAATATATATACACTCCTGGAAATGGAAAAAAGAACACATTGACACCGGTGTGTCAGACTCACCATACTTGCTCCGGACACTGCGAGAGGGCTGTACAAGCAATGATCACACGCACGGCACAGCAGACACACCAGGAACCGCGGTGTTGGCCGCCGAATGGCGCTAGCTGCGCAGCATTTGTGTACCGCCGCTGTCAGTGTCAGCCAGTTTGCCGTGGCATACGGAGCTCCATCGCAGTCTTTAACACTGGTAGCATGCCGCGACAGCGTGGACGTGAACCGCATGTGCAGTTGACGGGCTTTGAGCGAGGGCGTATAGTGGGCATGCGGGAGGCCGGGTGGACGTACCGCCGAATTGCTCAACACGTGGGGCGTGAGGTCTCCACAGTACATCGATGTTATCGCCAGTGGTCGGCGGAAGGTGCACGTGCCCGTCGACCTGGGACCGGACGGCAGCGACGCACGGATGCACGCCAAGACCGTAGGATCCTATGCAGTGCCGTAGGGGACCGCACCGCCACTTCCCAGCAAATTAGGGACACTGTTGCTCCTGGGGTATCGGCGAGGACCATTCGCAACCGTCTCCATGAAGCTGGGCTACGGTCCCGCACACCGTTAGGCCGTCTTCCGCTCGCGCCCCAACATCATGCAGCGCGCCTCCAGTGGTGTCGCGACAGGCGTGAATGGAGGGACGAATGGAGACGTGTCGTCTTCAGCGATGAGAGTCGCTTCTGCCTTGGTGCCAATGATGGTCGTATGCGTGTTTGGCGCCGTGCAGGCGAGCGCCACAATCAGGACTGCATACGACCGAGGCACACAGGGCCAACACCCGGCATCATGGTGTGGGGAGCGATCTCCTACACTGGCCGTACACCTCTGGTGATCGTCGAGGGGACACTGAATAGTGCACGGTACATCCAAACCGTCATCGAACCCATTGTTCTACCATTCCTAGACCGGCAAGGGAACTTGCTGTTCCAACAGGACAATGCACGTCCGCATGTATCCCGTGCCACCCAACGTGCTCTAGAAGGTGTAAGTCAACTACCCTGGCCAGCAAGATCTCCGGATCTGTCCCCTATTGAGCATGTTTGGGACTGGATGAAGTGTCGTCTCACGCGGTCTGTACGTCCAGCACGAACGCTGGTCCAACTGAGGCGCCTGGTGGAAATGGTATGGCAAGCCGTTCCACAGGACTACATCCAGCATCTCTACGATCGTCTCCATGGGAGAATAGCAGCCTGCATTGCTGCGAAAGGTGGATATACACTGTACTAGTGCCGACATTGTGCATGCTCTGTTGCCTGTGTCTATGTGCCTGTGGTTCTGTCAGTGTGATCATGTGATGTATCTGACCCCAGGAATGTGTCAATAAAGTTTCCCCTTCCTGGGACAATGAATTCATGGTGTTCTTATTTTAATTTCCAGGAGTATATATATATATATATATATATATATATATATATATATATATATATATATATATGTGTGTGTGTGTGTGTGTGTGTGTGTGTGTGTGTGTGTTTGTGTGTGTGTGTGTTAGCACAGCAAATGCAACATTATCATGAATATGACCCAATCTGCAGCAACAATAAAAATAAATTAGTAGTAAATCTGGCTTAACAGAGTAATACAAACTGAAATTTAATAGCACTATGCCTGGCAAGCAGCAGCAGAAAATGCAATAACTTATACCTAAACATAACAAAGCTCTAGCAGAAAAAATATTACACTAAAAATGGCCATGTCTAATACCTATGTCACATCTTAACACTAGAGTGATGCATCACAAAAACTTACTCTCCAAGAAATTAAACAAATTATTTATGCAATTCCTGTGAAGGGAAATGTCTATTTGTACTCTCTTTTCTACAAAAGTACATCATAAAATTTTTTTTACTGGGTCTGTAGACAGAAAATAGTGATATTAGTACAGCTATTAAATTTTATTTTAACCAATGCTGCAGTGCAACTAGAAAATAGATATTAAACAAAATAGGCAACTATATATATAAAGCAATGTGTGAAACGTCAGTCACTAGGCAAATGGCGTCTCCAAAGGCAGTAAAAAATCTCTCAACTAGAAAGACAATAGATGTAGAAATGTTTCTCATCATTTCATTAGGAATTTTAGTAAATATCATAAATTATGAACTCTACAGTGTAATCATGTTTTCAAGTTTGAGCGTGTTGTATTTGCGATGCTTTCTACAGAGAACTGTCAATGGCGAGGTTAATAGTCTCTCTTTTTTTTTCACCTGTGCCTCTGAAAGGCACACACTAATGGCTTTTTTCCAGGCGACTGTCGTTCAGCTGGGTACCCACGACGCATTACGTGAAGGTGGCCACTTAACTTTCTTACCGAAATATTTACGACACCAGTTTGCACTACAGTGACAGTCTCATATAAAATTTCACAGGTCGAGAATTTGCGTTACAAATGGGTAGAAACAAAATCCTTTAAATGTAATAGTGTCCAAAAAAGTTTCGTCGGCATTGTGATACATTCACGCATTTACACACATTTCATAACTGTTTAAAGTACGATTCTTGGTTTCCATCATCCTTTTCCACAACTCAGAGTCACTAACCACTACTCCTTATTCCTTACCTTATTCCACATATACATATTCATCAACATCTCTTCAATATTTCATCATAATAAATACATAGCACAATCAAATTCCTCTTATAGCATCATCTCATTGATCATAAACATACCTCAGCAGCATAATACACATCATCGCCATAATAATTACATCATAACAGATCAATCACATCTCAAAATCGTCGTAGCTTCCTGAATATTTTAAAACCTAAAAAAAATTCTCTGCTCATTTCAAAAGTGTCATCTATTTCAAACGTGCTTTAAAAATCATGGTCCCATACCAAACCTTTCATAGTATCACAATGGTTCCGAAAAAGTATGAACAGTTCACAAAGTACAGACAAATACAATTTCATAAGTGTGACGTTATCCAACGGTGTGATTACGTAATCATCTGTCACTGATGTAGTATAATAAATGTTTGTCTCTCTTAGTTAAATAATCAGATAGCTGTGTAATTCTGTGTTAGAGAAACATGGTACCGATGTGTAAAGTTGTATAAGCAGACACCATATTAGCTAGGGCTCCTTGTGCTTGCCAAACACATGGTACACAAAGTATTCGTGTAATCCTCTGAGGATTAATGTAATTATACCCTCAGGTGTTACACATTACAGCAATGGAATTAAATGTATCACGGAAAACCTTTGTAATTCAAAAATCTTTAAAAATAAATGTTCTAAGTACAAAATTAATCATTCAAATACGTGTACTGTAGCGTTAAACTGTGCGTCTTGTTGTAAGATAATCTCTGTGGAAGTGTCGTAGTTATCGTTCTCCGAAAGCTAAGTTCTGCAGAAGTCAATGTACTTACCTCATGATAAACAAAAGTGAAATGCTTTGCGTATAGATATCTTAGTTATTATGCTTATTGTCGTGATGAAGAAAGTACTGTGCTGTAACTTATTGCTGCGCTACGGAAAAGGCTGTCTCATTGTAGCTATACCACATAAAATACTAGTAAAACATGTTTTACCTTCCAGAATAATTCAGAAAAACTGTGCAGATATAAAACAGATACACCGCAAAAGCAACATTGTAAATTGTCACTCATTAGTAGCGTCGTGATAAAATCGTGTAGCTGTCACATAAACTAACCACTGTGTCATCTGGTAACTCACAGAAAGTACTTTAAATCCAGAATGTATTTTCAAGTAAACCAAAATGTTGCATAAAAATCTCATTAGCAGTACCAGTATATGTTCTAAGTATGTAAGCCTGATAGTCGTTGCGTAATCGTGCGACTAACAAGCAAGAATGTACAAATAACAACACTGTGTCGTCTGTTCACTATAACAATGCATTCGTAATTTCTGTTTTAAGAATGTTCCCTAGGTTCCAGAGTGGATAGTACACTCCAAAACATTGTTGCATGTTAACAGTTTCTCAGTGTGACAAATTGTACTAGTAGCGTGAAGTGAAAAGTTTTATGGCAAAGACTAAGTTAAAAAGCAGATTATCTCTCAATAAACGGTTTTACATGTGAAATATGGAGTAAAGCTTTACTCTACCTAGTACGCAGAGTTTCAAGTTTAACGCAATAATCATGCGGTATAGATTGGTAAAGAATACTGGAATTTTTCTCAAGGTTAGCTTATGTTATTTTTCTCAAGCCCAGCCGGCGCACGTGGCTGCCTGCGGTGCGAGTCATTATCTGTCTCTATGTTGGCGCACGTCGTTATTGGGATTAGGAAACCTAACTTCTACAAATTCACCTTGTCGAGAGGGCCCTGCCCTTTTTGAATCCCGCCAGTTCTGATGCAATTCAGGTCTGTCGTTACGATCATATCGTCTGTCGTCATATCGGTAGATTCCATAATTTCTTTCTTGTTGGTTAAGTGCTGGAGAATTTCTCCCTGAATCGTAACTGCGTGCTGCACCGTTGCATCTAAAGTTATTCTGTCTCCCTTGATAATAATTATTTTGGTCTCCATATTGTCTGTTTCTCTGATTGTCTCTGTGATAGTCATTACCGCGGAGAGGTGATCTTTCCCTGTAATTATTACTACTCTGCCAACGGTTGTCATACGGGTGGTGTCTGTTCTGGTCACGATTTACGTTGTAAGAATAGCCTTGTCGTGTATTATTTATGTCATCGCGGAATTGTGACGGATGTGACCTGTAATTGTTGTATTCCTGTTTTTGCGTTCTGCGATTGTCAGTGTCAATTTCTAATTCTTGTAAGAGTCCCTGAAAAGCTTCAATGTCGTCTTTGCAACGTCCTGCCAAAATAATATGTCATAAATGTTCAGGTAATTTGATTAAGCAAATGCGGATGAGTTCTGGGGGGCTGTATGGGTTTTACAACTGCTGATTCTTGTGCAACATGTCTTCAAAATATTTCACAAGACTGGAAAATTCTGATTATTCGAAATGTTTCATCATTATCATGCTATGTTTTACTCGGTCTTGTGTGGCTTGAGACCAACATGCTGAGAGGAAGGTATGATAAAATTCTCCTTCACTGTGGCAATCATGAATGACCGATCGCATTCTTACAGCTGATTCATTCTCTAAATGGCCACACCTAAATTATAATCCGTGCTCTAATGACCAGTTGGGAGGAAAACAATGAGAGAATTGATGAAGCCACACTTGTGGATGGATGTCGTTGCCGGAGATCTTAAATGTTTTGAATTTCCATGTAGTAATAATCAGCGTATAGTCAAAATCATCGTGTCGGTGAGTCGCACATCGCTCATTGTTACTGTGTTTCGGCGTCTCCATCTCTAAATTCAATGCGCCTTGCCAATTTCTTTCATAATTTCCGAAGTGTCCTGTGTTATTATTTTGTGGTTGTTCCGTATTTCTATGTCCCTCTTCCCGTACTGGAGCGCGAGTGTCCTCTGAAATATGTAATTCTTCTATTACTTGTGCCAACTGATCTTGTACTTCCCGGATTTCTCTTTTGTACTGTATATTGATTTGATTTTGATTTTGTTTGAATTTTCTAATTTGTTCATACTCTTCAGTGTCAGTGAAGGCTATAGGTCTTGTGTCATTCAGATCATCAGCTACCTTTGTAGATAAGTTAGTGAACTGATCTGAAAGCCGGCCGCGGTGGTCTCGCGGTCCTAGGCGCTCAGTCCGGAACCGTGCGACTGCTACGGTCGCAGGTTCGAATCCTGCCTCGGGCATGGATGTGTGTGATGTCCTTAGTTTAGTTAGGTTTAAGTAGTTCTAAGTTCTAAGGGACTGATGACCACAGCAGTTGAGTCCCATAGTGCTCAGAGCCATTTGAACCATTTTCTGATCTGAAAGTTCGGCTACTTTATCCGATAGTGAACAGATTTCCTTAGTGTGTTTTTCTGAACCAAGTTTTCTGATCTGAAAGTTCGGCTACTTTATCCGATAGTGAACAGATTTCCTTAGTGTGTTTTTCTGAACCAAGTTTCAGAGTGTCCAATTGTGTTGAAATCGTAGCTACTGTGTTCTTTAAGTTTTTGCAAGTTGCGTAACCGAATCGGTAGATGCAACTGAGTCAATTTTGCTTGCAAGATGTCGTGATTTTCATGAACAATAGTTTGCAGTTCTTTTATGGCTGCTTCGTGATTCTGTAATGCATTTTCATGACTCGAAAAAATAGGTTGGAAATGCTCACAAATTTGTGTTTTTACGTCATTACAGACTTTCTGACATTTCGATTCGATTTTCAGTAACTCAGCAGTTAAACCTTCACGTGTTTGTCCAAGTGTGGTATCTAACTTTCGAAGATTTTCTTCCATCGTGTCTAACTTTTGAAGATTTTGTCCCATTTGTTTCTGATTTTGTTCAAGCGTTGTGTAGCCTTTGTCCCACTTGTTGCATTAACTGTAATAACAATGCACTGGAGCCTGAAACATGTTCCTCAGTGCTATTCGGCAGTAAATTTGAACCGGCAATATTCGCATTTTGAAAAGCAGAAAATGTGTCTTGACTTATTTGATAAAACGGTGAGGACGCAAAACCTGAATCTACAGTATTTGCAAGATTGTGTCCTATCATTTCGGAATTCTGAGGCAAGCTGTTGACGACCGATCGATCGATAACGCTTCCCTGTTCACTAATTCTTTTACTGTCTACACCATTATTTGCAGCCCGCTCCATTTCCCTATGCACAGTTACCAAATTACTGCTTTGAACATTAGTTAATTCATTACTCCGTGGCGCTAACACACTGCTTTCTTCACTGTCATTTCTCAGTTTACTTTGGAGCCTAGTATTACGTTTTGCACACGCCATTATTGTCACAATATTTCACACGATAACACAGAAAAGCACAATTTGAAGAGCAAAAATAAGAGAGCACTGAAAATAATATCTCGTTAATTGCAAGCGCAGCTGCGAAATACTTGCTGCAAATCTACGTGCATGCCACAACTGTTTTACTGTACAACAATGAAAAAGTAGAACTACAAAGGAAATTCTCTCTATAATTATGCGCTAGCAATAAACAATAGCGACATTAATTTCAGAAACTACAAGAAAAAATCAGAAGATTCCAGCGAGGTATCCTCGGCTAAGGATCGACCTATGAAACGTCCCCTTAGAAAAATTATACATGACTGTGATAAACTGACACATAATTTTTTTTTTAGCACAACGCAATCTGACTTTCAGTAATCCCTACAAGAGAATGGCCCTGACTAAATTAACCTATACGTTTCACAAATCACTTACCCCACAAAAATCTTCGTTACTCAAACTACTGGAATATAGCGAGCGCCACTACTGCCAGCTAAATAAAAGATCCAAACTACGCAAGGCCCTAACTACTGATAGGCATAGTTAGCAAATGAAAGATTTTGATAGAGAACAAACAATGTATTTACCTCAATAGTGTTCAGAAGTTCATGACATCCAGTCTTACAAATTTCAAAACTCCGTCATCTCTCTCCCCACATTCACCACCGCTAGTGGCTCACCTCCAACTGTGCAACGCTACGCGCTGTTAACAGCCAACTGCCCAACACTACAATGGCAGACAACAATGCAAACTAGCCACAGACTGCACACAGCACAGCCAGTGATTTTCATACAAAGCGCTACGTGGCGTTACCAATAAAAAAACCTAAACAGCCTACTTACACTAAGACAGTCCGAGCTAAGTTCGCTCTACCGCGCAAAATAGGAAAATAACTCCTGTGTGCAGCCCGCGCCCGTTCCAGGATTCAGACACGCTCCAAGCTCAAAATATTTCATTTCCGGATCCCACAAATACGAGGAAGCGTCTATGTTACTCGGTGAGACAAGGTGCACTTTCTGTTACTTATTCTGTTTACAACGATTGAACACCCAGCTTTACAAGCAGAATAAGTTGATCAGTATGATATTACTTTTTTGTGGTGAAAGCCACGCAAAGTAGACTGACATATCTCGCGTAAATCCGCCGGGACACCTGCTCTTCGACCTTCAGTTGTCTCGTAGCGCGTTCCGGATAGTAGCTGTATATTTGGCTTGTTTCGCACTTGAAATAATCCTGAAATATGTGAAATAACACTTCACACAAAATATCTTGCTTGTGGTACTCGGCAACACATGGTATTGAAGTTTCAGCGAATTCTACCTGAAGATTAATAGTTAGTGATTACGAGCATTTTAGATTATGCATAAAAGTTTTTGTAATGAATTTCAATTGAAACAAATTAAATATTTATAAATGGAAACTTTTATAACGCGATTGTGATGATTATATTCCACTCATCTGATGGATTTATTTAAATTAACAGACGCATACAACAGAAAAAGTACACTGAGAAAAAAAAATATTTTTTAAAATCCCTTCCTGGAAGTATTTAATAACAGATTACCGTCGTATCACAATGCACAGCGATTAGCAAATATTTTATCGCTGAGAACAGGTCTGAGCAGTTATTACCCCATAGTAGTAATACACCAAAACAACTACGTATTTCATAGAGATACCTGCCACATTCTATTTTTAAGCTATAACCGGTTCTACGACTCTCAAAAAGGGGGTTATTTGATATTCGGTGTAAGGTACACACGGCAGTAATGAAAAACAAAAAATAATAGTATCAGCCAAAGTAATATATTTACATGAAACAAAACACCATGTTGAAAATAAGAGTCAGTACCGTACATGTTCAACCTATGGGCAAAAAACTGAAAGTTGTTGGTACACTCCAAATCTACAAACACCAATCACAACAACATTATCACATTTAAATGCTAAAACTGCCAATGTACGCAACAGTATTATTTCTGGTTATAACGGCTATCCAAATGTACACACACACACACACACACACACACACACACACACACACACACACACACACACACATACGCACAAAATGGTGCCCGTCCTTCATCCTCCCCTGCCACGCTAGTGAATTTCCAGCTAAATGTTCTTACAATTCATAACAGTCAGCAAAACCACCTACACACCAACAGTTCGCGTCACCTGCCAGTTTAATTGCATTTTATGTGCGTTTATTAATTAGAAGGTCCAAATGGCTCTAAGCACTATGGGACTTAACATCTGAGGTCTACAGTCCCCTAGACTTAGAATTACATTAACCTAACTAAGCTAAGGACATCACACACAGCCATGCCCGAGGCAGGACTCGAACCTGCGACCGTAGCAGCAGCTCGGTTCCGGACAAAAGCAACTAGAACCGCTCGGTCACAGTGGCTGGCTTATTTAGAAGGTATAATTCACATTTTACCTCTGCCATTTCTGAAAACGTACTATTTAGAAACAAACACGTTTACACAGAGTATCAACATAAATAACATTACATACAATTCTCCACTGTTGGCAGTATCATTTTATTACAACCTAGTACAATTTCAGTTCGAGCAAATTCAGAAGGGCATTCAGTTGTCACTGAACGGTATTTGTACAGTTGACTCAAAACGTCATGTCCACGAAATACAGCAGCGATGTCATGGATTCGACAAATCGTTGATAGGTTTCCAGAGGAATACCCTTTGATATAAAATCTTGCTGGTGGCCGGCCGCCATAGAGACGAAGTTAGCGCCAGTCGCGACGTCGGACAAATAACACGGTCACGCTGATACTACGTTAACATCTGACATCTGGGTCATCGATCGTGATCGAGTCCTGCAAGGACGAACTTCTAAATCGGAAATAATAATACTCCTGTTACGGCGTTTTGCTGGATACGTCCTAGTTTAAAAAAAAATGGAGTTCTGATTTGATAACGGAAAATCGTAGGTTAGTGGAGAGGGATATCGTGACTGAAGCGATAGCGGAGCCTCTGCCAGAAGGTAGGAGGGCGTGTGTAGCAGACGACTCTTGATGGCAACTGCAAAGCCTTTACTTCAGTAATAAGTCATTACGATTGCCGGATGGCACTCAGGGTGAATTTTCATCTGTTCGTAATACACCGGCGGAGGTGGCGGCCAGCGGCGGCTGGTGTTGCTGCGTGCTGCTAATCTAATGCGGCACTGCGGCGAGGGACATGCGTCGGTCTTCCGCGGACACTGGCTGTGCCTGGGGTGTGGCGCAGCTATCGCACCCAGTACGGTCCGGCAACGAGACTGATAGGCAATGGCGCCTACGTCACAGCCGTGACACTGCAGGTCTTACGAGTGCCAGCAGTCTTCTCCGGTGGAGAGCGAGTAACTATTAGAGACGAGTTTAATACTTCTTGATTGCGCGTTTAAATGCATGGAAACTCTCGATAGCACACGACAGAGTTATGACTTTCTGCGAATACCTTTCCAATTACACTACTGGCCATTAAAATTGCTACACCACGAAGATGACGTGCTACAGACGAGAAATTTAGCCAACAGGAAGCAGATGCCCTGATATGCAAATGATTAGCTTTTCAGAGCATTCACACAAGGTTGGCGCCGGTGGCGACACCTACAACGTGCCGACATGAGGAAAGTTACCAACCGATTTCTCATACACAAACAGCAGTTGACCGGCGTTGCTTGGTGAAACGTTGTTGTGATGCCTCGTGTAAGGAGAAGAAATGCGTACCATCACGTTTCCGACTTTGATAAAGCTCGGATTGTAGCCTATCGCGATTGCTGCTCTCGTTGGTCGAGATCCAATGACTCTAGGCCCACTACCTTTACCTAAAATTGCTGGCTATTCTCTTTCATGACTCCTGTGGTATAGTACTATGTTCTTCACTACTTCTTTTCACGAATCCTCAGTATATTTACACATTGTACATAATGGCTCGAGGATCATTGCGGATGTATGCAGTTCACACTTGACTCTTCGTTATAGGCTCTGCTCATTATTTTCAGCGCCTTTTGCTAAGTGCCATTCCTGTTTGTCCGAATGCTAAGCTAATGTTCTTGACAGACTAGCGCTACGAAATTTGCTATTTCCTTTTTTTCTTTTTGTCTGGTCTAGCTGCAGGGTGCTGTGACTGATTCCTCACGCTCGGGGGTAGGACCGCGTGCCCTTCAGAAAAAGGAAATCCTCCTGTTATTTATTTCTCCTTGCTCGAGTCTTGCTAGCTACATAATTATCTTGTTTCCTCTGATTCACGTTTTCCTTTTTCCCTTCTTTCTTCGACTCTTCCCTTCCCCCTTTAGAAGAACCTGCCGACAAAGGAGGCAGCTTCCAAATTTACCCTTAAATGGCGGAATTCTACTCACGTGAATTATCGTGGGGCGAGTCGGCTAAAAACTCTGAAGCTTTAGCATTCATCTTCCTCAGGTCCCTCCAAACAGTTATCAACCTTCTGGGAAAGTTCTTTACTGACAGAATGTCACCCTTCGGCAGGGCTTTACAAAATTCAAAAGGTGACGGCATTGTACGACCGAAAAATGGGAATAACTCTGTGCTTTGAAGAATTTCTGAATTATAAGCGGCTGTGATGTAACCCAGTAGGGTATCCGAATTCTTGTGCCAGGAATTACTATAATAATTTAACATTTTGCAATTGTACTGTGAACCTGTTCACTTCAACCATTCGGCTGTGGATGCAGAGCGCTCATTCTCGGTTTCTTAATATTGAACAACCTGCACAATTGCTGCATCAACTTGGACATAAAATTCGATGCATGATGCGCTATTATGATCTCCAATGTATCCGTTGTTGTCTGAGCCACTGTTGTGGTTTGTTAGTTCTGTGAGACTGTAAACGGAACGAAGAGCAACAAATGATCTATTATTGTGAACACATAACGGTTCCCTGTCGGTTCAACCTGATCATATGAAATGGTTTATCCACTTCAAGTAGCTTTTGCAACTTGATTTGCTGATGGCTGATCTCCGTCCTTTGCACACACGGAACACAGTTCCTCACGTAACGGGCCGCATCCTGTCTGTGTCTCATCCACCAATAATTCTGTGCTACCCACAGCTCAATCGCTGTGAAACCCGAATGTCCTGCCAAAATTGAACTGTGAGCCTGCCTCAACACTTCATTCTGTAACTTCTCTGGTACTACTAAGATCACCCATTTCTTGTTATCCTGTACAACACTCCATTCTTGGTGCAGCACTGCGGCTGCTTGAAAAACCGCTGAAAATCCGAGTCAGCGTTTTGTGCTGCCCTCTGTTCATCCTCGTCCACGTCAGCATATTCCACAGGGCGTACCTTGGAGCTGAACCCAATGGCGTTTGCATGTGACCTTCCCAGCCGATATATTACTTCAAAGCCGTACTCACTCAGATGCAAAGCCCATACTTATAACCATCTTGTCGTGCCTTTGAGCCCTAACAGCCATCTGAATTCTGCATCGTAAGCTATCAACTTAACCCTTAGATGCACGATGGAGGCCTCTCTTGCCCAAGAATGAATTAATCATTGCTTTAATTATATTAGAATCAAATATAATTGGACCTTATTTTATTAGTATGTAATCCTTGAAACTAAATCTACGATTCAGCAAAGATTGTATGAGAACAATGTTTTCTTAATGCTATGCACACAATGCATGAAGGGGGCTTTCCAGTTCTGTTGTAAACAAATGAGATTTTCTGCCAGTCTGTGAATGTTGGTACCTGTGATATTTTTGTACTGGCAATTGCTGCACATGGTAGACTCTAGCAACAACAATAACGGACTTCCTCCTCATTGGTGGAGTTGACCTCAGAATTGAAAGGCGTTGTTTCATAGTTGATGTAAGTAATTGTGTTTATTATTCTCTGTATTTTTCTTTCTTCTCCTTTTCTCTGACATAGTAACTATTTAGACTGTCTGCCTAATCCAGGAACGTTCGTTTCTTAATCATAGAATCATCTAGTACTTCTCCAAAAAGACAACATACTTATACTATAAATGTAGATGATTCATCGCTACAATGATTATTTATGAATAGTTGGATGAATGTGAATTGCTTCCGAAGATGAAACTGATCCTGCATACAGACCTATGTCGGAAAGCTAAGAAACTGAAGAAAGCAGTGATAAATCTTGAAATGAAAATGATGTTAGGCATACCACAGGTAGCCTGGCCAGCTAATACAGCGCATCCTGCAAATTCAAATAATGTAGGAAGTACACCCTAGCTTGTAAATACAAATGATGTGCCAAGAACAACCCAGCCTGAAACTGCAAATAATGTGGAAAGCCAAGACAACCGTGCAAGCTTTTTTATCGGATACAATGAAACTCACTGGAACAAAACACGACGCCGTTCTGGCAGAAAGCTTACACGTAATATAATAAAAGTTTCTCCAGGCCCTCTTACGGGAAGAAATACACAAACGCGAAAAGATGCTTGGAATTACTTCATCACAAAAAATATTATCGATGAAATAGCTCATTGCACAAATCTGGAATTACGGCATTCAGCACCTATGATAGGTCAAGCGTGGCATAGTGTCACAAACGAGGAAGTTAATGATATTTTTAAAATTCTCCTATTAGCTGTTAGTTGCAGAAACGGGGCGTTACTACAAGAGAATTACTTCACGACTCTACTGGTAACCCTGTTAATACGGCAACGTTTTCTATAACACGTCTGAAGAAATAAGGAGAGTCATAAGGTAAGACGATAGACGCACCTGATAAGCTAGGGTGCGAGATAATAACATGGCATCTTTTCACACTGTATGGGAGCTATTCATAAACAGCTATAGAGAAATATTTCATTCAGGAGAGTACTTCAAAACAGATGAGCAGGTAGCGTCTTTCAGCGGGCGTTGCAGATTTCTACCATTTATTCCAAGCAAGTCAGGAAAATATGGAATAAATATATTTTACCACTGCAACTCTTAGACATCATCCGCTATAGATGGGCTAGTGTACTCGGCAAATATCCATTTCACCCTCGTCAAGATAATGTTGCAGCTCATGTGGTAAAAGAAGAGAAAGAAGAGAGGAAAAGAAGCTTAGAGGAGACTCAGCCAGTATCACGATGGACAGCTACTTTACCAGTGTTCCCCTCTTTCAAGATTTATTGAAGGATAAACTTACATCAGTCGGGACTCCTCGCCATAACAAGCAACAAATTCCTCCAGAAATGAAACCATGTAAGTCACGAGAGGTTCCATCTTCAACATTTGGATTGAGAGATGATTAAACTATTGTGAGTTATGTACCAAATAAGAATAAGAGAGCGGTGTTACTAAGTTCCATGCACCACGACGCCACAGCCGATCAGACTCATAGAAACAAGAAACCAGAATAGGTTGTTTTTGTTACAACAAAACAAAATCGGCTGTGGATTCTCTTGACCAAACGATACGTAGTTACACTTGCAAAAGATAGACAAATGCTTTCTGTTTATTCATGTTTATTCAACATCCAGAATATCACAATAGAAAATCACATAAAAGGAGGATTTTCTTGAAACAGTTGGCCCTAGAACTTATTCGTCCACTTGTGGAGTCCAGAACCAAAACTCTAAATTTGGAAAGAAATGTCCTACAAGCAGTAGCTAGATGTGCTGTCAAAAAGGATCAGGAAAAGGAGCTCATCCGCCAAACGAAAATGCCCAGAAGATATTGCTTTCTGTGTCCATGTGAGTTGGAAAGGAAAATTTCTCTGTGTTGATCAAAATGTTCTA
The DNA here is from genome assembly GCF_023897955.1 of Schistocerca gregaria. Classification (NCBI taxonomy): domain Eukaryota; kingdom Metazoa; phylum Arthropoda; class Insecta; order Orthoptera; family Acrididae; genus Schistocerca; species Schistocerca gregaria. The sequence continues at coordinate 713,327,738 of NC_064931.1, forward strand.
ACAATGGATTCAATGATCATAGTGAGCTTGTTCGTGAAGATTGCTTCCAATAATGTGTATACCTTTGTGTAGACGTATTCGTCCACTTGTGGAGTCCTGAACCAAAACTCTAAATTTGGAAAGAAATTTCCTACAGGCAGTGGCTAGATGTGCTGTCAAAAAGGATCAGGAAAAGGATCTCATCCGCCAAACGAAAATGCCTAGAAGATATTGCTTTCTGTGTCCATGTGAGTTGGAAAGGAAAATTTCTCTGTGTTGATCAAAATGTTCTAACAATGGATTCAATGATCATAGTGAGCTTGTTCGTGAAGATTGCTTCCAATAATGTGTATACCTTTGTGTAGACTTATTCGTCCACTTGTGGAGTCCAGAACCAAAACTCTAAATTTGGAAAGAAATGATTACAATCAGTGGCTAGATGTGCTGTCAAAAAGGATCAGGAAAAGGATCTCATCCGCCAAACGAAAATGCTCAGAAGATATTGCTTTCTGTGTCCATGTGAGTTGGAAAGGAAAATTTCTCTGTGTTGATCAAAATGTTCTAACAATGGATTCAATGATCATAGTGAGCTTGTTCGTGAAGATTGCTTCCAATAATGTGTAGACCTTTGTGACTGTATAATCTTTATTTGGATAAAATGTGTAGCTTTACTTTTGTTGTGCTTATTGTAGTGGGACACGAAATTGGAGCGTCACCCATTCACCAATGTCAGCCCAGTTTGCAGGTGAATATAAGTTTAATTTAGTGTTTTTTTTATGTATTTTGTAATATTTGTAATGTTTGTGAATTATCTAAAGTTTAGTATTTTTTTTATGTTTCATGTACGAAGAGGGCGGCGCAACGAACGGAGACAGCATCTTCACTGCCGGACCAGAGAGAAAATTGCTGGCCACTATACGTCGCGGGTCGACCGCCAAGGAGCAACAGAAGATCCTGAAACCGAGTTGTTGCGTGGTGCTTCTAAAAACTGAAAAAATATAAATTTGTAATGTTTCTACAACAATGACATCATAGAAAGTTTAATCATGTTGAAATGTTCTGTCCTATCTTGTCAAGGCTCATGTTCACGTCTATGTTGTTGTTGTCTTCAGTCCTGAGACTGGTTTGATGCAGCTCTCCATGCTACTCTATCCTGTGCAAGCTGCTTCATCTCCCAGTACCTACTGCAACCTACATCCTTCTGAATCTGCTTAGTGTACTCATCTCTCGGTCTCCCTCTACGATTTTTACCCTCCACGCTGCCCTCCAATGCTAAATTTGTGATCCCTTGATGCCTCAAAACATGTCCTACCAACCGATCCCTTCTTCTAGTCAAGTTGTGCCACAAACTTCTCTTCTCCCCAATGCTATTCAATACCTCCTCATTAGTTACGTGATCTATCCACCTTATCTTCAGTATTCTTCTGTAGCACCACATTTCGAAAGCTTCTATTCTCTTCTTGTCCAAACTAGTTATCGTCCATGTTTCACTTCCATACATGGCTACACTCCAAACAAATACTTTCAGAAAGGACTTCCTGATACATAAATCTATATTCGATGTTAACAAATTTCTCTTCTTCAGAAACGCTTTCCTTGCCATTGCCAGTCTACATTTTATATCCTCTCTACTTCGACCATCATCAGTTATTTTACTTCCTAAATAGCAAAACTCCTTTACTACTTTAAGTGTCTCATTTCCTAATCTAATTCCCTCAGCATCACCCGATTTAATTTGACTACATTCCATTATCCTCGTTTTGCTTTTGTTAATGTTCATCTTATATCCTCCTTTCAAGACACTGTCCATTCCGTTCAACTGCTCTTCCAAGTCCTTTGCCGTCTCTGACAGAATTACAATGTCATCGGCGAACCTCAATGTTTTTACTTCGTCTCCATGAATTTTAATACCTACTCCAAATTTTTCTTTTGTTTCCTTTACTGCTTGCTCAATATACAGATTGAATAACATCGGGGAGAGGCTACAACCCTGTCTCACTCCTTTCCCAACCACTGCTTCCCTTTCATGCCCCTCGACTCTTATTACTGCCATCTGGTTTCTGTACAAATTATAAATAGCCTTTCGCTCCCTGTATTTTACCCCTGCCACCTTTAGAATTTGAAAAAGAGTATTCCAGTCAACATTGTCAAAAGCTTTCTCTAAGTCTACAAATGCTAGAAACGTAGGTTTGCCTTTTCTTAATCTTTCTTCTAAGATAAGTCGTAAGGTCAGTATTGCCTCACGTGTTCCAACATTTCGACGGAATCCAAACTGATCCTCCCCGAGGTCTGCATCTACCAGTTTTTCCATTCGTCTATATGTAGTATATATGAAGATAATAAACTAGTGTATACTACAAAAGTTTAAATATGTGTTCCGAGAGTTTATTTATGAAGAATTATATCAAGGAAGAAGTATTACTGACTTATTTGACAAGATTATTAATTTTTGACAACGTTCATCTCGAGTTTGAGTCTTAAAAGTTTATTCAATGTGGTTTTAATATTTATTAGATCAGATAACTTGCATTGATATAATTTCTCAGAAGAAACAAATGACATCTAAATTGAAAAAAGTTTGCGCAAACCAACTGGACAGAGTGACGACTCAAATGATGATGTTTTAATTACAGTTTCGTTCAAGAACCATTCAGAGACAACTTTAAAAAGAATTTAAATAATTTTGAAGTGTTTTGTAACTGACGTAGGTGACGAAGTCTGTACATGGTCATATGTCAAAAGAAAATCATTTATACAAAACTTAGGTCGTTACACTATATTATGTAATGTGCAACTAAGCCATTTTCTTTCTTTCTGTTTTGTATTTAGATACTTCATGCATATTGATTTGCATTGCACCTCACCTATGTGCAATTCCTAGTTTGTATGTAGTATATTGCAAGTTATTATATGCTACAATAATACTAATTGGTAAAGATTAAATTTAGAATTATTCCGTTGGAAATAATGTCCATATATTTTCTTTAATGTTTTCCTAATTTAAGTTAACATCATATATGTTTTATAAGACTTTATTCACTAGTTCATAAAAGTAAGTTTTCGTAATAAACGTAGCAAGGTTGAAAAATATCGATATTTATTGAAATCTCAATGGGAGCTTCTAAGACCACATAATGCATTAACGTCAGTCCAGGCACTCAAGCACCCAAGAGTTAAAACATCTAATGTAAAGGTAACACTTGAAATAAGTGATTCTAAAAAATTATGTGAGCGTTTTCTTTTCTGTCGGTGAGTAGTTGATTTCTACCTCACTCAGTTGCCTTTAAGCGCAACCTGTGAGATGCCCCTGACCGCCTATTCTTGACTCAATACGACAGATAACGTTACACTGCTTGAATCAAACGGAAGTATGAACCGTTTTTTGAAACCAGGAAAAGTCAGAACTGGAATAGATGTTAATAAATCTTTTGGTTTTTCAAATTCTGCTTCGAATTCCGGCGTCCAATGGAACTTCACTCCCTTCCTCAGCAACTGCGTTAGGGGCCATGCAATCTCTGCAAACTTAGGCACGTACCGTCGATGAAAATTTGCGAGGCCAAAATGTGGCTGCATCTCCTCCACAGTAGCATGCGTCGGAAAATTTTTTACAGGCTCAACCAGCCTCGGTCTACAGCGAACACTATCTCGGCCTATAACATGACCCGTATACCGGACTTCATGTAACAAAAATGGCAAATCTCCGATCTCGTTTACATCGTGCCGCGCGCAAACGATCGAAAACCTCGCCTAACAGTACAATATATCCTGGATTTCTTTGGAATATAGGATCATATCATCCAGATATACCATGCATTGTTTCGTCTTTAACCCTCGCTACACATCATCCAACGAACGCTAGAAAGTTGCAGGGGTGTTATTAAGTCCAAAGGTCATATGACGATATTGGAAATCCCCAGTTTGTGTCGAAAACGAGGTTTTCAGATGGTATTCAGGTGCCACTTCTAACTGTTGGTACCCACCACGCAAATCTGAAGACGTCAAATACTGGCATCGAGCCGTTTTGTCTGATTCCAGTAATGTTCTGCATCGGATATGCGTCCGACACCGTCTTCTCGTTCAAAAAGTGCTAGTTGCAGCAGAACCGATACGCCTTACCACAATCCGTTGATTTTTCCCCGTAATGTCTATCGGAGCAGACTTCGAACTATTACTTGTTTCTATAATTCCGTCCCCAAGTTTCTGTTCGATAAAATCCTCCATAACCGCCTGTTAATGTTACGGAACTCAATACGGCCTCTTATAGACCGTGGCTTCTTTCCCACCGGGAACGTGATGCAGTAGTGGCGTAGAAGGCAACGGACTAGAAGGATTAAACAGCTCTACGTACTCTCTCAAAAGATTCTCCATTACCTCCCTCTCTTGTCCGTCCAGGTGTGCTACCTGATCTTTTAGTGCGATTCATTTAACAGACTCTCCCCGTGTGCAGTCAACCGTAAAATCCCTGTCTAGCTCCTCCTCATATAGCACTTCCAATCTCGCTGTTAGGATACCTTGTAGTAACTGTACTTCTCCTGGGCCAAAATTATCTACACTGAGAGGTATTATTTTCACACTTTCCCTTTCATGAACGTAGGACACGCTATGCTGTACAAAACATTAGGCTGTATCCAACTTTCCAATCTCCGACAGTTGTTTAACGACACACAGTTTACTGGCAGATCAGTACACCCACCGGCCCAGATTATTTTCCCCGCATCTTTAGCTATAATATTCCGCAAGTTGACTTAAAGTGACATGGTACGCAGTTTAGGCGGTTTCCTCAATCCCAGGGATGAACCTTGCGATAGAAATGGTATTCCGGACTTAAAGCCTAGATGAAACAATGTTCCATCTAGTTCTACCATTCTGCCAACACGGGGAAACTTCTGCATTAAACTGGAAGTTAACTTCCCCCACACGGAAATCCAACGTCCGTGATCCGAGTTAACTTACACGGTCCCCACTTACGTTGCTTAAGGTCCAGCGTGATGTTTTTAGCCCCTTTCTCCAGAGTATACTTGTACTCGCCACTGATATCTGCGAATCGGTAACCAATAAAAACTTGCACAACCTATATCCAAATTACTCCGTTAGAAATAGGTCTGTCACTGATATCGCACATGCGCTGATTCAACTGGCGGCACGTCAATGGCTATGAGTGGGTCTGCGTTCCACATAGTGTACTGGAATACATGTCAGTACAGATGTTTTGCCTGTTTGTATGCCAAGTTACATCCCACTGATTGTGTGAACGCTCATGAATGGACAATGAATTAGCATTACGCAATAATATACTTCAGGTGCATCTTTGTTCTATGTATCACGATGAAAGCAACGGTAAATACGTTAAATGTGAGTCGTAAATGAGGAAAAATATTTCGTACAAAGTGTCGCACGTTGGACTACGAACATAAATTCCTTTTCCCCATGTTCCTATGTCACTAAATGACAATCCAACTGAGTATTGTAAGATCCGCAGGTTTTTTGGTGTTCTTGTACATCATAGGCCAGGGGGCAAGTTATGCAACACCCCACAACAGGCAAGTGTTGCACGTAGTCGGCGCCGCCTATTAGAAGGCGAGGCATACGGAATCAAGCGACGGTCTGCCTAACAAAGTGGCAGCGTCCACGTCTATCAAGCTCCGTTTTCGACAACCGGTATTATGTATCGTGGCTAGTCAGCATAGGGAAAGTGGAGAGAAACTTGATTACTGTGTATGCTTGTTCTATTATTTGGTTTTAGTGTCCTGGATTTAGTCTCAAGGAAAGAGTACAAAGAAACAGTACACAAAATACAACTATTCAGTTATGTCTCCGTTAATTCAGACGACTACAGTAAAATTGTACAAATCGAAACTAACATAGAAACACATGACCAGAAGATGCACTGGTGTTTCGTAAGTACTGTTTGAAATGATGGCAATAGTTGTGTGGCAACGTTTGACTCTTCCCAGAGAGGGCTGCAGAACACGATTCATCATGTCTGTATCTCTCCGCGTAATATCAGAGGAATGTCGTATTCTGTGTCGAAGGTTGTTGACATCAACAATACATTGTTCATTAATCACATATTTCAGGTGGTCCTACAAAAGAAACCCAGTGGATTAAGGTTGGCATGCTACAGGACCTCAAAGACCAATCCATCTAGAAGGGAAGGACTTGTCCAGGCGGCTTTGCACTGTGCCAGTGAAGTGGGGCTCCATCATGCATGTTTACCACAGGTTCATACGAAAGGCCAAACGAACGTCTTCCAACAGTATCGATAACGTAGCATCTAGAAAACGCAGATATCGCTTTCTTGTGTCAGCTCTGGTGATTGCACATGTGGCGCTATGAGATACCGATCGATAATACCACATCAGACATTGACACCGCATCGTTGTTCATACACTCGTATCACTGTGTTGTAGGGGTTTTCTTCCGTCCACTGGTAGCATTTATGCAAATTCCACATACCCTCCTTCATGGAATAGTATTCGTCGGTGAGCAGTATTGATCGCGAAAAATGCTTTTCGTGCCTCTGACGACCTAGAATGAATTTTCAGTTGTCCATCCTGAGCGGGTAATCTTCCGGTGACAATGTTTGTACCTTCTGTACGAGAAAGGGATGGTATTACTCGCATAACAGTAGGTTGTGACATTGCAGCTGCAGTAGTGAGAGACCTGGTGCTTATTCTTTGGTCTTCTGTAATAGTTTGCAACAAATTTCTTCATCTTCAGCACTGTAAGTCGACTGTCGACACCAGCCACTAAGTCCTAGAGGTGCTACACACGCACCATACTCGCTCATGCGCCTATCCACAAAGTAAAGTTTTTTGCGTATGGAAGGCGCCGCTTAGGAAGTTGTCTTGCAGTTGTCTTCCATCGGCAAGCCCATGCTTGAGGTGGATGTCGGCCTGTTCCTCGTTTGTGAAATTACCATGATAGTAACATTGCGACGCGTCCGTTAGCGGCGGCTGTAGACGAAGCGAGTATCACCTACAGCGAACAGCGCAGTGATGTGAACACGTCATACATGTCACGTGTTTTCCTTCCACCAACGACTGCTCTTTCCGTTTGCAGGACAAACATCCCCTCACAACGGACTGTACACTCAGTCACCACCGGCAACTTGTGGCTAGTAAGTTCTGTTACAATTCCACATATACTACGAAGGGATATGTTCTTTGTCGTATATTTCAAAAGCTGGCACATGCAAATCACCTCATTGGTGTGTCATGTGATGGATCTTTGCGAGAATAACATGTAGTGATCTTGTGGTTTGTCGGTTTCTTGTTAAATGGCTTAACATTTCTTTGGTTTTATTGCACAATAAATTGGCAAGGACAAAATTAACAACGGCTCGTCATTTGTTGTGCACACACTGAAGCGCCAAAGAAACTAGTATACGTATGCGTATCCAAATACAGGGATATGTAAACAGGGAGAATACGGCGCTGCGGTCGGCAATGCCTATGTAAGACAACAAGTGTCTGGCGTAGTCGTTAGATCGGTTACTGCTGCTACAATGGCAGGTTATCGAGATTTATGTGAGTTTGAAAGTGTTGTTATAAGCGGCGCACGAACGATGGGACACAGGACCTCCGAGGTAACGAAGAAGCTGAATTTTCCCGTACGACCATTTCATGAGAGTAGCGTGAATATCAGGAATCCGGTAAAACATCAAATCTCCGACATCACTGCGGCCGGAAAAAGATCCTGCAAGAACGGGACCAACGACGATTTAAAAATTTCAAATTGCTGCAGATTTCAGTTCTGGGCCATCAATAAGTGTTAGCATGCGAACCATTCAACGAAACATCATCGATATGGGTTTCCGGAGCCGAAGGTCCTCTCCCGTACCCTCGATGACTGCACGACACAAAGCTTTACGCCTCGCTTGGGGCCGTCAACACCGACATTGAACTGTTGATGACTGGAAACATGTTGCCTGGTCGGACGAGTCTCGTTTGGAATTTTAGCAAGCGGATGGATGTGTACGGGTATAGAGACAACTTCATGAATCCATGGACCCTGCATGTCAGCAGTGGACTGTTCAAGCGGGTAGAGGCTCTGTAATGGTGTGAAGCGTGTGCACGTGGAGTAATATGGGACCACTGATACGTCTAGATACGACTCTGGCAGGTAACACGTATGTAAGTATTCTGTCTGATTACCTGCATCCATTCATGTCCATTGTGCATTCCGAAAGACTTGGGCAATTCCCGCGGGACAATGCGACACCTCAAACGTCCAGAAGCGCAACAGAGTGGCTCCTGGAACACTATTCTGAGTTTAAATGCTTCCACTGGCCACCAAAATCCCCAGACACGAACATTATTGAGCATATCTGGGATGCCTCGCAACGTGCTGTTCAGAAGAGACCTCCACCCCGTCGTACTCTAACGGATTTATGAGCAGCCCTGCAGAATTCATGTCATCAGTTCCCTCCAGCACTATTACAGACATTAGTAGAGTCCATGCCAAGGCCTATTGTGGCACTTCTGGGTGCTTAAAAGGTGCCCTACATGATATTAGGCAGGTGTACCAGTTTCTTTGGGCCTGTGGTGTAGCAGCACGCGGTCCTCGGAATACTTTTCCTCATTTACGACTCACTCTTTATATACTTATTTGGTTATCCGTTTTGCCATTGTTTCAGTGGTTTAGGAAATACAAGTGATTTCTCTACAAAGCAGTATTAAAGCGCATGCAACTTAAGGAAATATAATAAAGTCATTAATTCAGTATACCTAGTGTCACTAGTTCCGTAATTTGCTAATCAAAATTCTGAAGTATTATTGTAAGCACAGTACTCATATGTGTAATAACGTTAACTGACGATGTTCCCAACATAGTCACAAGAAAATTGGAAGTTCACAGTCAGAAGTGAAGACCCGTTGTCCTCTTTCTTTTATGGGCAGGTATCTCTTCGATAGGTATTAAGCCTGTAATAATCATCCACCATTGCACAGTCTCTTCTTCCTTCGTATCTTCTTTCTATTGTCTAACTGTCTCTGTGCAAGCGCTCCACATGCTCTTCACTTACGTCACCCACGTTTTCTCTAAGGAAGCCCAGGTTTGAATGAATCATGTGCAATTTGAGGGACATTCTATTACCAAGTACTCTGTATTGTTCAATGAGCGATGCAACCCGTCCATCATATGTCTCACTTCGATTCTGCACAAGAAATGTTGTTACTAACGTGCGAAAGGTTTGGAAAGCTTGCCTCCGTAAGTCAGTCGTTTTTTGTGTCAATTCATCAGTGTTCAACACTGAACGAATCTGAGGCTCTGTGAAAATGCCACATACAGTTTTAGCTTGTGTCAAGTTGTGGAACATTTGTTTTGTAAACTGTTCACCGTAGACGTAGACTATAGACTCTGGATTGAGTGCTTGCACAAACTGTTCAATCACTCCTAGTTTTAGATGCAGAGTCTGCCTGAATTATCCATTTTATTGCTGACATACTTTGAAATAAATATTAAACGTGCTCTTTTATTCATAAATAGCGCGAATGATTGTGAGAACAACGACAGGGTCATTCAATATAAACAGAAAATAAAAACAGCTATACTCACATATTACATGCCACACAGTTTTATCTCAACAAATAAGATGCTACAATGTATACTTTACAGTTGTCGAAATCCTTTCAAAATGCGGTCATATTAAACACTCAAATGCAAAGTAATTAAGATGATGAATGTCTGTTATAACCATCTGTTTAAAGATACAAATTTACCATTGGACTCGCATTCGGGAGGACGACGGTTCAATCCTGGGCCCAGCCATTCTGATTTAAGTTTTCCATGGTTTCCCTAAATCGCTTCTGGCGAATGCCAGGATGGTTTCTTTGAAAGGGCACGGCTGACTTCCTTCCCTAATCGGATGAAACCTATGACCTTGCTGTTTGGTCTCTTCCACCAAATCAACCCATCCCAACAAAAATTTGCTGCCATCTAGCGGATGTGGTAGTCAAGACATAAATTTTTTTGTCCGAAATCTGTATTTACGCATAGTAAACCTATCACCTTCGTTCAAAATACTAACATTACAGATAAAGAATTGCCAGATTCGTGTTCAGCGGATTTGTCAGAAAACAATCTTAAGCAAACTCTTGTTTATCTGTGTTATTAATGATAGCTCTTGACCTCTTATTCTGTACTTGAAAGAAACGTAAAGAAAATTAATCGGATTATATTATTAGATACACCGAAAATCCAACAGGGACAGCAATCAAACGCCTCGACTGCTCGACCGCAGACCTTGCTCTGTTAGATACGTGGGATGACAGGTCCCCAAGCTACAGTGTGGAAACGCAAAAACGTTAATAACTTTGGCCCCAATATTATATTAATAAAAATATTTGTTTTTAGACCGTCTTTCGATGTATAGGACTGAGAACACTATTTTCCGTGGTCAACTATGACTTAGACTTTTTTCGAAAACTAGGCAGTGTCTAGCCAAAAGCAGAAACACGTTTATCTACATTTTCAATACACACTGAAGCGCCAAAGAAACTGGTATACGCATGTGTATTCAAATACAGATATATGTAAACAGGCAGAAGACGGCGCTGCGGTCGGCAACGCCTATATAAGACAACAAGTGGCTAGCTGCTACAATGGCAGCTTCTCAAGATTTAAGTACATTTGAACGTGGAGTTATATTTAGTGCACGATCGTAGGGACACAGCATCTCCGAGGCAGCGATGAAGTGGGTATTATCCCGGGCGACCATTCCACGAGTATACCGTTAATATCAGGAATCCGGTTAAACATCAAAATTTCCGACATCACTGCGGGCGGAAAAAGTTGCGGCAGGAGCGAGACCAATGACGACGGAAGAGACTCGTTCAACGTGACAGAAGTGCAACTCTTCCGCAAATTGAAGCAGATTTCAGTGCTGGGCCATCAGCAAGCTTCGTCTACTCTTGATAACTACACGACACAAAGCTTTACGCCTCGCCTGGGCCCGTCAGCAGCGACACAAAATGACCCACATGTCACACTCTCCCCTTGCTACGTCCAGCTGTCCGCAAAATCTGGCAACACTTTAGGCTGCGGGACTTCGTGAAGGAAGTCTCGCCTACTGTTCGAGTTGTTTCGCTACGTCCACGTCCGAGGTCAGTTCCGTCGCAAGCGCAGCGGAGAAAGGACGTGTTTACGAGCTCCACAGCGCGCTCGCCGGCAAAGTTTACAGCGCAGCGGAACTGTTATTGTGAGCAGAGGCGTGCATCGAGCCTGCGCCGGCCGCTCGGGGTCGTAACCGTGACTGCCCGGCGTGCCACGACCCGTGCAGCCCGGTCAGCCGGTGGAACAGCAATGAGGCCTGCCGGGTACTGCGGTACCCCGTCACAGCCAGAGTCCGCCCGGGCGCCCGTATGGCTCGGCTGCTCGTCAAGTCGCGCGTCCCAGAGGCGCCACAGAGTCGCACGTGCAAAACGAAACATCTGTGGCCCGTTTGCAAGCAGTGTTAAACTTCACACAGTATTTACCAATACAGTATGTCATCTCGGGTGTTATTGTCAGTTAGCTGATGGCTATAACATCAGAAACAACATAATCCCTTGTACCCCTGCCATTCCTTGTATTGGTAAATTACACTGAAGTACCAAACAAACTGCTTAGTAGTGAAACAAAGATCATATGGATCCACTCACCATTCTTGCCAAATTTATTCAAGATGACGGATCCAAGATGACGCCGATAGGTATGGCAATGTCGCAATGACAGAATGTCGGGAAGATCAAATTTTGGTGGGAAGATAGGTCAATTGGGCTACTTCCACTAACCTACATCTACATCTACATGACTACTCTGCAATTCACATTTAAGTGCTTGGCAGAGGGTTCATCGAACCACAATCATACTATCTCTCTACTATTCCACTCCCAAACAGCGAGCGGGAAAAACGAACACCTAAACCTTTCTGTTCGAACTCTGATTTCTCTTATTTTATTTTGATGATCATTCCTACCTATGTAGGTTGGGCTCAACAAAATATTTTCGCATTCGGAAGAGAAAGTTGGTGACTGAAATTTCGTAAAAAGGTCTCGCCGCGACGAAAAACATCTTTCCATCCCAACTCGTGTATCATATCTGTCACACTCTCTCCCCTATTACGTGATAATACAAAACGAGCCGCCCTTTTTTGCACCCTTTCGATGTCCTCCGTCAATCCCATCTGGTAAGGATCCCACACCGCGCAGCAATATTCTAACAGAGGACGAACGAGTGTAGTGTAAGCTGTCTCTTTAGTGGACTTGTTGCATCTTCTAAGTGTCCTGCCAATGAAACGCAACCTTTGGCTCGCCTTCCCCACAATATTATCTATGTGGTCCTTCCAACTAAAGTAGTTCGTAATTTTAACACCCAGGTACTTAGTTGAAATAGCCTTGAGAATTGTACTATTTATCGAGTAATAGAATTCCAACGGAATTATTTTGGAACTCATGTGGATCACCTCACACTTTTCGTTATTTAGCGTCAACTGCCATATGCCACACCATACAGCAATCTTTTCTAAATCGGTTTGCAACTGATACTGGTCTTCGGATGACCTTACTAGACGGTAAATTACAGCATCATCTGCGAACAATCTAAGAGAACTGCTCAGATTGTCGTCCAGGTCATTTATATAGATGAGGAACAGCAGAGGTCCCAGGACGCTTCCCTGGGGAACACCTGATACCACTTCAGTTTTACTCGATGATTTGCCATCTATTACTACGAACTGCGACCTTCCTGACAGGAAATCACGAATCCAGTCGCACAACTGAGACGATACCCCATAGGTCCGCAGCTTGATTAGAAGTCGCTTGTGAACCCTCTCCCCCAGAAAATGGCAGGAAGTTCAAATCCCAGTAAGACAATGTAACAGATCACGGCTACCGCCAACAACTACGCAAGAAACTGTCTAGGATAATTTTTTTATTGCGCAAACTGAGAACTTGTGTCAGTAAGAGCAAAATGTCAGAGGCATACTATGCCTTTTTCCACTCGCACCTGGTGTATGTCATAATTCTTTGGGGGAACTCTTCAGGGGCTCAGAAAGTTTTTAAGTGGCAGAAGAGGGCGGTTAGAGGTATAAAGGGCTTACCTGACAATGAATCGTGCAGACCAGTATTCAGGGAGCTGAAAATAATGACTCTCTCTGCAATATTCATATACCAGTGTCTGATAGACATAAAAGAAAACCAGAGTAACTTCACCGTAAGGGGGGAGGTACATTCACACAACACCAGAAATAAACATTACAGTGACACGCCCCAGGTAAGGCTAGAGAAAATCCAAAACTGCCATAACTACATGGGGATTAAGCTATTCCATAAACTGCCTATAACACTGAGGGAAATGCCAGTACAGCAACTAGGGAAGAAACTAAAAAATTGGCTGATTCTGAATACAACCTACAACATTTTGGAATTCGAAGAAAACTTGAGACGCCTCCAGGATGAATGATGATTATAGCATGTAGTGAAAATACAGGCGGTATCATATTCTGTGACCAATTTGATCCAAAAAGACGTGTAACTGTAAATACTTTTCTTTTCTATATATTTTTTAAAATCTAATTGCTACCTTTAAAAGAAAACTATATTTATGTATTGTATTGTGTTTTGGTACCTCTCCTTGTATTTTTGACGCTGTCTATTAAAACACTAAGTTGTTTAACGACAATAAAATTTGATTTGATAAGAAAATGACAGGAAAATAGGTCACGTGGGCTACCTCCATTAACCTAAGTCATCTGACCGCCACCTCTTCCGAGGAATTAGCTGGGAAAGGACTTACACTTAGTCTTTATTTTGCATGCAATGTTTATTTAAATCATTAGAGGCAGTAGCTCCATCCAGTGTCTTCAGCGCGAGGTCTCGAATCCAACTGACTTACTACACAGTGCTGTAGTCCCTTCCGTGATGTAATCAAAGATGGCGGTCTTCGGTGGATAAATGGCGGGAAAAGGAGTCAGCCTGTGCTGGGCTGGAGGATAGGATGGATATAAGTCTTTATTTTCAGTCTTTATTTAAAATATTTGAGGCAGTAGCTCAATCCAATGTGTCCACCACTGTGTCCGGAGTCCAACTGACCTAGTATGCACTACTGAGACCAGAGTGCGCTTTCATCCCATTTCGGTATGGAGGAAAGTAACTCAGCCTGTGTTGGTCTGCTGGTTAGAGAAAGGAGTGAACTTTATTTATTTTGGAACAATTTATTTATGGACAGATTTCAAGTAGATTACTTTTTGCACTGATACAAAACACACACTCTGACACACTTCGGGTGTCAAACCGATCTCCAAGCCAGCAATATATCACCGTGTACCATGTCGATGTAGTAAACATACAACTCGTATCCTGCGCCACACAAAATCTCCCTGTTACATCATTTGTATAGCTATCAGCCGCCAAACACTCGTACATATACCGCAAAGGCAGACAGCATAAGCAGATTCACCATAGGTATACTCCTGACTGCACTAGATACTTCCAGTGAGGTCGGGTGGTATTTATCTGGAAAAAACCACTTAAGTCAGAGGTAATGCCATACCTCAGTTTATATAGCCAGTACAGCTTTTAACGCGGATAATTGTATGCACCTATAGAACAAAGACCGCTTGTGATGGTAATGTGATTGTGTTTTTAAACTACGCAAGAGTATGTATGAACCAAGTCCACGCATCGTTGAATTTCGGTCAGTATTATTCCACATTGTTAGCAATCAGCTATTGGCGAAGTATTATACTCAGTAGTAGGGGATGTGTGATAGGTTCACCTTGAGCATCAGGCTTATAAAGTATGTGTTTGTGTTCCAACATGTGCAAAGGAAATGACTATGTCCAGCCATAAGGGAGGTATCGATTTGACGTGGAATACTGAGATAGCAAAGTATATCAAGTCATCAGAATGGAACAGATATTTCTATTTCCAGAGCCATAGCCGTCAGCAGTGTGTACTTCCGTTACTTCGCTCATTGCCGAATGTTGTTCAACTGAGATATGCAATTGTAACATTTAATTGTAAGTATAGCGATCGACCATTTTTGCCTCCCATGTAAATTGTCCAGTTGACTGCTTCTGCACATTTCGCACCTTTATTTAGTTGAGGGAACATCGTTTGCGGTGTGTGCATCTAGCAGGTGAAAGAGAGGTGGAAGACACGCTTGCTGGTTTTCTAGACATGAGTAACAGCTTAGTTGACTTTGTAAATTATAGGGATGATTTGGAATCTTTACATCACCGACATCGGTATTTGCAAGTGGGAATATCAGATTCCTGTATTCTTTCGGAGTTTTCATGTAAAGGTCTTCACAGACAGGATATGTTTCTAGTTACTCAGTGGTTTACAGCATGCTCCACCTCCCTAAAGCTTCAGGTTCCTAGATAAATAATTTCCACTCTATATCTTCGGAATTATGTTGTGTGAGCGATACAGCTATGCAATCGATATTGCTATGTGCTTGATATTTAGAAGTATCGCGAAATTGGTACGATATTCTGACGAACCATGCGAAAGTACATATATTCTTGTAATCCCAGAGTCTGCAACTTGGCTGTAGAAAAGTAAACAATCAGGTCAGGGTCATAAGCAGTAATTCTTTGGTTCCAAGGGGTGGGGTGGCCTACCTCGACTTTGTGGAACAGTTCTGAGTGTGACTTCAGTCTGCTGAGGGCGCGTAGGTCACATGTCAGGAGTGGATGACCACCCAACCTTACTGGAAGTATCTAGTGCAGTGAGGAGTATACCTATTGTGCATGTGCTTATGCTGTCTGTCTTTGCAGTATATGTAAGAGTGTTTCGTGGCTGGAAGCTATACTAATGACATAAGAGGGACGATTCTGCATGTCATAGGACATGAATTGTATGTTTTCTACATCGACATGATATGTGGTAATATATTGCTGCGTTGGAAATCGGTTTCATGCTGTAATATTCAAGCTCCTGTCTTCAGTGGCAGAGCAGTGTAATTGAGTAAGAGTCTCTCCGTATTTGACGATCTATAGGCCACTTTGTAGGGTTTAATTGACGGCGCAATATCATGATCTGGCTGAAAGCCTCATCTGAAGGAAGAAAAAAAATGCAGGTGGTGATTCCACCCTGGCGGCATCAGTAATTTCGAGGGTAAATTCAATAAGATGCAGTCATAATCCTCCATTCATTCACAAGACATCCTTCCGCTGGAATGTAGGACCTTCTACATAGTGGTGAAAATGTTTGCGTTTTGGAGATGTTTGTTAAAATCAGGACTAAACTATTTCCAGGAAGGGTAACACGTGATGGACGAAGTGCCACATTAGCACTATCAGGAGGAATGCATTTGGCGTTATTCTGAGATATTTTTGTAAACAGGTTGTGCTAGGGCAAAAATTTCACGTGCAGACAAGCTGAGACATCACGAAAGCTCCTACAAAAGCTACCGCTAACTATTTCTGGGACACTATACAATTTCCGAGACGCCGACTTGGCTCTTATTTTATATAGTCATGTAATATCAGTATAACACTGAGAACCTTAGATGGTGAGTCACCACGTGGACGTTTTGCGGCGATGCGTCAGCCATGCTGGGGAGGTAAACACTCGTGCACGGCTAAACACAGCTCGCTTGTCCCGTTAGGATTGCTAGGGAGACAGCAGTCGATGTTATTCTGTAACAGATTCTGCAGCATGGCCTGTGTTGACAGTATCCACAGGTACGCGCCAGCAACAGTATACACATGTGCCTAGAGGTGTCTCGCATATCGGACAGGAGTGAGCGCACCACCCATCATACACGCCTTGGAGTTCTGTAGGAGAGCAGTTAGCTGATATGTCGCGGTTGACTAGAATTCGAAAGCGTTTTTTACATGCAGTTAGTGTTTGTCCAGTGCGTTATTTTCGACTGTTCAAGCGTTGCGAGCATGTTGTCAGAGCCTTATATATGCACTATTTCGGTTATTTACGAGTTGTTTTCGTGTATCGCATTACTCTGTGAACAGGTCTGTAGACTGTGCAATGAAAGATTTCGACAGTTGACCATTAGCAAGCGTGATTGCAGAGCCTTTTATATACATTATTTTGACAATTTAGGAATTCTTTGCGTCTCTGCATATCAGTGTAATGCATTGTTTCGGAGATTTAAGAGTAGTTTTCAGGTCTGTAGGTTGTGAATTGTGACCTCAAGCACGCTAGGGTGAGTGTTTTGTATCAGTGTAATAAACAAAGTAGGTGAAATCCGTCCTCAAATACATTGTATGCATTGTTTCAAATGTGAGCTTGTCTCCACATCAGTTAACTTCATTATTTCGGTGATTTATGTGTAGTTTGCAGCTGTGTAGGCTGTGAATTGCGACCCCAAGCACATCAGAGCGTGTGATTTGTATCAGTGTAATAAATAAACTATGTTAATCCGTCTGTAAATAAATTGTTCCAAAATAAGTAAAGTACATTCCTTCGTCTCAGCAGCAGCCCAGCACAGGCTGAGTCGTTTTCCTGCTATTTTCCCCCCAGTCCATGATGCGGTGAAAGCGCACTCTAGTACTGTGTACTAGGTCAGTTGGACTCTGAACCTCATGGTGGACACACTGTATGGAAATACTGCCTCAGATTCTTTAAATAAACACTGCATGCAAAATAAAGACCCATGTCCATCTGATGCAGCACAAGCTGAAACCTTTACCAGCCAATTCCTATGAAGACGTGGTGGACTCTGGTACACCTGCCCGATGTTGTATAGGTCCCCTGCAAGAATGAAAAAGTGCCGCAACAAGACGTGGCTTTGACTTGACAAATGTCAAAGTAGTCCTGGAGGTAAATGACACCATGAATCCATCAGAGCTGTCTATAAATCAGTGAAAGTAAGAACGGGTGGACATCTCTTCTGAACAGCATGTTGCAAGGCATCCCAGATATGCTCAATAATGTTCATGCTTGGGTTTTGGTGGACAGTGGAAGTATTTAAAAGGAGAGTGTACCTGGAGCCACTCTGTAGCAATTATGGACGTGTGGGGTGTCTCATTGTCCTGCTGGAATTGCCCATGTCCGCCGGAATGCAAAATGGATATAAATGGATCCAGGTGATCAGACAAGATGCTTACGTACGTGTCACCTGTTGGAGTCGTAGCTAGACGTATCAAAGGTCCCATATCATTCCAACTGCTCAAGCTTCACACCATTACAGAACCTCCACCAGCTTGAACAGTCCCCTGCTGACATGCAGGATCCATCGATTCATGAGGTTGTCTCCATACCTTTACGCGTCCAACCGCTCGATACAATCTGAAACGAGACTCGTCTGACCAAGCAAAATGTCTCCAGTCATCAACAGTCCAATGGTCCAATATCGGTGTTTACAGGAACAGGCGAGGCGTAAACCTTTGTGTCGTTCGGTGATCAAGGGTACACGAGTGGGCCTTCGGCTCCGAAAGCCCGTATCGATGATATTTCGATGAATGGTTCGCACGCTGACTCTTGTGATAGCGTAGAACTGAAATCTACAGCAATTTGCGCAATAGTTGCACTTCTGTCTCGCTGAATGTTTCTCTCCCGTCGTCGTTGGTCCCGTTCTTGCAGGATATTTTTCTGTCTGCATCGATGTCGGAAATTTGATGTTTTACCGGATTCCTGATATTAACGGTACACTCGTGAAATGGTCGTACGGGAAAATCCACATGTCACCGCTATCTCGGAGACGCTGGTCCCATCGATCGTGCGCCAACTATGACACCATGTTCAAACGCACGTAAATCTTGATAACCTACCATTGTAGTGGCAGTAACCAAACTAACAACTGCGTCAGAGACTTGTTGTCTTATATAGCCGTTGCCGATCGCAGCGCCGTATTCTGGCTGTTTACATATATCTGCATTCGGATACGCATACCTATGCCACTTTCTTCGGCTGTGGTATGATTTACTGTTACCTGCATGAAAAACCTCCGTACCTTTCGATGCTGTAAAAATAGATAATTTTATCATTTATCGAATTTTTGCAACAGTGCGTGGGAAAACAAGTGCGAGTATTTAAATGTGTTTACTGCCACACACGGAAGTCATGTGTTTATCTCGCAGCAACAGTTTTCTCGTATTGTATGAAGTTTTTCACACCACCCACATCTTTTCCAAGTCAATGTCTGGATTCAGACTCGTGCTTATTTGGCACAAATTTTCTTAAAAGTTGCCAGTTTAAATTTATTACTTCGGGAACCAAACAGAAACCTTCCAGTGTGCAAAACCGTATACTGCCGTTTATTAAAAAGCTTACTATCTGGGAAATATGTTTACATTCCAGTCAAATTGAGTGCTTCGATATCTTTCACGATTTCGTAGTAGAAATTAGTCTTTTTTCGGACGAAAATGTGAAGAACGTCATTAATCGTAGAAGTCTTAAGGGCGGAATAAGTTACATTTTTACTAAACCATCGTAAATTTTGCTACTAATTATTTTATTCGGATGAAGTCATAATTTATAATTTATGCACTAGTTAATTACCAGTTCTCCAATGGTATGTCACATACTAAATAAGTGTCCCCTTTTACACCCTATACTGACAATGCCAAATTGGCACGAACTGTGAACTGATACCAGGTGCAATAGTAAATTTTATAAGGCTGTGGTAATCTATGGTTAATAACATTCGATGGGACTCGGTAAAACTTTCAATGAGTACCTCACTGCTGTGTCAAGTACTAACAGTTGGATTCGCAAGTATTTAAATAAGTGGATAGCGTTGCTGCCTCTGGATGGTGGCGTCCCGGGTTCGATTCCCGGCACTGTTGGAGATTTTTCTCAGCCCCGGGACTGGCTGTTTGTGTTGTTCTCATCGTTTTATCATCATTCGCGTTACGGAGTGGCAACATGAAGTGCATCCGGCCAACCCTTACAGTTAACCATGACAAATCCGACCTTAACCATGTCGACCCTGCGAAACTGCGGGACAAAGGCACAAAAAACAGAAGAAAAGAAGACGACAGAGGAATGAGCCTGTGGCAAATGGCGGTGTTCTATAAAGTTGTTTAATTTTAACATTCCCAGTTACGTTTAGTTTTTAGTCAAAGACCTCCACAGAGCCAAGTTTTGGAAAAGCGTTTTGTTTTTCCTAATAGACAGTGCCACAGGCAAACCCAGAGCCGTTACAAAACACACATATGCTATAGCAACACACATAAATCCACCTGATGATAGAGATTTAAACCTATGAAACGCATTGTGGATCTAAATAAATAGTGACTGGTAACAGTTAACTTGTTTCGTTTATGGAATTCAGTTAGTTGCATGTTACAGTACGTGCTTTTTTTTATATAAAGTGGGGCTTCACACGTATCAGATTTTTGTGAGAGGGGGTCACATGTCGAAAAAGATTAGGAACCACTGCTCTGAGGTATCTGCAAAAACAGCTACATGACATCACAACTGTACGATACTGACACTTAATTATCTGTAAGGAGTAAATATACACTCCTGGAAATGGAAAAAAGAACACATTGACACCGGTGTGTCAGACCCACCATACTTGCTCCGGACACTGCGAGAGGGCTGTACAAGCAATGATCACACGCACGGCACAGCGCACACACCAGGAACCGCGGTGTTGGCCGTCGAATGGCGCTAGCTGCGCAGCATTTGTGCACCGCCGCCGTCAGTGTCAGCCAGTTTGCCGTGGCATACGGAGCTCCATCGCAGTCTTTAACACTGGTAGCATGCCGCGACAGCGTGGACGTGAACCGTATGTGCAGTTGACGGACTTTGAGCGAGGGCGTATAGTGAGCATGCGGGAGGCCGGGTGGACGTACCGCCGAATTGCTCAACACGTGGGGCGTGAGGTCTCCACAGTACATCGATGTTGTCGCCAGTGGTCGGCGGAAGGTGCACGTGCCCGTCGACCTGGGACCGGACCGCAGCGACGCACGGATGCACGCCAAGACCGTAGGATCCTACGCAGTGCCCTAGGGGACCGCACCGCCACTTCCCAGCAAATTAAGGACACTGTTGCTCCTGGGCTATCGGCGAGGACCATTCGCAACCGTCTCCATGAAGCTGGGCTACGGTCCCGCACACCGTTAGGCCGTCTACCGCTCACGCCCCAACATCGTGCAGCCCGCCTCCAGTGGTGTCGCGACAGGCGTGAATGGAGGGACGAATGGAGACGTGTCGTCTTCAGCGATGAGAGTCGCTTCTGCCTTGGTGCCAATGATGGTCGTATGCGTGTTTGGCGCCATGCAGGTGAGCGCCACAATCAGGACTGCATACGACCGAGGCACACAGGGCCAACACCCAGCATCATGGTGTGGGGAGCGATCTTCTACACTGGCCGTACACCTCTGGTGATCGTCGAGGGAACACTGAATAGTGCACGGTACATCCAAACCGTCATCGAACCCATCGTTCTACCATTCCTAGACCGGCAAGGGAACTTGCTGTTCCAACAGGACAATGTACGTCCGCATGTATCCCGTGCCACCCAACGTGCTCTAGAAGGTGTAAGTCAACTACCCTGACCAGCCAGATCTCCGGATCTGTCCCCTATTGAGCATGTTTGGGACTGGATGAAGCGTCGTCTCACGCGGTCTGCACGTCCAGCACGAACGCTGGTCCAACTGAGGCGCCAGGTGGAAATGACATGGCAAGCCTTTCCACAGGACTACATCCAGCATCTCTACGATCGTCTCCATGGGAGAATAGCAGCCTGTATTGCTGCGAAAGGTGGATATACACTGTACTAGTGCCGACATTGTGCATGCTCTGTTGCCTGTGTCTATGTGCCTGTGGTTCTGTCAGTGTGATCATGTGATGTATCTGACCCCAGGAATGTGTCAATAAAGTTTCCCCTTCCTGGGACAATGAATTCACGGTGTTCTTATTTCAATTTCCAGGAGTGTATTTGTTAAAATTAAAATCTGAATTAATGAAACAACACAAAATGCAGACAAAAAAGACTTACAAAAATTACTGAAAAAATATTACTTCAAGTAAATAAAGAAATATTGCTCTACTCGTAAGGATGTAACGATATTCTGGATGAATTTATTCCTGAAACAAGCTATTAAGACGTTAGAGATTTGTGGTAACAGAAATAGCGTGCTATGGAAAGGTATCTGCAGTGCACTATAAGCACGTCATTGACGTTTAACGCGGATATTCTGGTACGTTTATCGGTAATGACAGCCCCAGCTCTCCCAAATACCTTCTAACTAGATGCACTGCAGCCATGTGTACATATAACTTCTTGTGTCACTTGTAATGGCCTGGGATAAGTTGTTACTCTCGATTTTATCACTCCAGGAGACACTGTATCTCATCTGGTTTTCCATCAACATGTACACGATAACTTCATTGCCAGCTTCTGCCTTCTCCGCCCACGATGCAAAGATAATATTTGCACGTTCTTAAGTTGTTGTTGCTGAGGCTTCGTCCTCTTCACGACACTCTGCGAAGAATGCAAGAAGCTTCCATGCGCGATACATATGCTATATTGCGTAGTTGCATTTGCTGCACTGTACACACCTGAGTTTACGTCTTTTCACTACGATACGATCATATTTTGAGGACGTAAGTATCGACTAAAAATTTAGTTACCAGGCCAAAATAACACCGCATTTACCTTGAAGTGTAGTACATCTGGAATGTGCTCTCTCTCACAAGAAAGCCCTCGAGGGCGAGATCGCAAAAGACCAATGGTGTTTGCGGCATTCGACGCCCCCATATTCTACCATGCAACCACAATATTGGCTGCTAATGGAGACAGGGGATGGTATAGGAGGTATCCAATTGTGAGTGCAGCATGAGGCTATGGAGCGCAGTTGAACTGTTTAGTCAACGAGTAACTCACAACAGTGCCACATTGCTAGTGCTGATGATACATTGCAGAGCAATGGCAACAAGGAATCATTACATCATATCTACAACAACAGCTACCAGAGTTCACATTTCGTCAGAAATGGATCCAAGGAACCCCGCAGAGTGAGAAAGAAGTGGTACATGAAACATTAGCGTCTCTGCAAGATGAATCAGACGAGTGTGCGGTGTCACATGTCCTGGACTATGCGTGCAAATCATTACATCATATCTACAACAACAGCTACCAGAGTTCACATTTCGTCAGAAATGGATCCAAGGAACCCCGCAGAGTGAGAAAGAAGTGGTAAATGAAACATTAGCGTCTCTGCAAGATGAATCAGACGAGTGTGCGGTGTCACATGTCGTGGACTATGCGTGCAATGTACATGAGAAGTTCAATGATGACGATATGTGCTTAACAAGTGAAACTGGTACTGAAACAGATATCGAGACATACAGTTCATCATCCTTGTCGTAGAGAGCCACAAATCCCGTCTCCAGTGAAACGCAGTAAAGGACAATCGTTGTCCAACGAGTGGTACTAAATGTAATTTCGTTCATAGAAGATAATCCGCAGCGCAGAAAAAAAAAATAAGAGCAGGTTTCAATAAGTCCGCAGCAATATGAAAGGGTAGTGCGTAAAAAAAACTACGGATCGTCATGGGAGGACAAGGCGCACTTGTTACAAAAACTGGTGTTTGCGCGTTGAAAGGGTGCTCGATAGCCGAGCGGCTCTAGGCGCTACAGTCTGGAACCGCGCGACCGCTACGCTCGCAGGTTCGAATCCTGCCTCGGGCATGGATGTGTGTGATGTCCTTAGGTTAGTTAGGTTTAAGTAGTTCTAAGTTCTGGGGGACTGATGACTCAGAAGTTAAGTCCCATAGTGCTCAGAGCCATTTGAACCAATTTTGGTGCTCGATACAATTTATAGGACGTGCATCAAAGTGACCTACAACGTTATAAACATTAAAATTCCGTGCGACATAGATGACAGTGATTTCAAGGGAAGCAGTGGATGGTTGCATAACTTCAAACAGTGCTACAGAACAGGAAGACGTAAGATAACGAAATACCAAAGAAAGCGTCAACTTGACGATGCACAGCAAACTGCGGAATCGGCCTGAAAATTTGTAGATGAGATAAACAAGCTTATCCCATCGTTCACGAAGGAATTTGTTTTCAGCTCCGACCAATCTGGAGGGAATGCATATGGAAGGAATCCTGGAAATTAGAGGTACGAAGGGATTTGTATCAAGATTAACTAACATCAATGCCTTAACTCATTCGTATACAATTATGCCAAGCGCAGTGCGGAATATTTACGTCACAGCAAACAGGAGTGGTAAAGTGAGCGTACGAGAACTACAGCTATTGTATGAGTAGTGTCTTTGGCCAACAGCTGGTTAAACTAACTTGCTTTTGCACAATTCCTGGTCTGAGTATAAAAGTCATACTCCTATAGTGCAAACTATCTCTTCTGAAAACAAGTCCGGCATCTGGATGTGACTTTTTCTGTGCCTATAAAACATATTATCGCTCTGTCTGCAGCTACGCTTTTATGTTATCATCCACTACGGACTGTTTCGCATTCGGTTGCGTGCCTTCACATTCCATCAGTTCTCGTCACTCAACGGCGTGCACGTTTTGTAATTCGCAGGAGTTCGTCTGCGATCTTGATGGTGCGAACCTGTGTCATCACTGTGCCATGCTGTTTTTCGTTCGGCGTTCATGGTGCAAGGTAATGGTTTGTTCTGAACATTTCTTGAATGTCGACGATATTCGTTCTCTAAAGTGTGATACAGACATACCACAGAAGGCCAATCTCTACACCTTTCGCGCACTGATTTGCTGTCGGCCTCCTGATGCACATGATGAGTCATTAGCAGCTAATGTTTTTACTCTCATAACTTTTAACACAACACTTTCAAATTAGCCTTAGTAGAACTTTCGACGCCCCACTCAAGGGGTTCCTTATTAGTTATCGAAAGTTGATTCAGATTTCGTGCCTGTGGTGCGAGAGATAATGCAAGCAAATGCTCTGGCTTTAGTTCCATTTCTTCGCTTAAAATATTTCGAGAGCGTGCTTTCAGCAGAACTGTTTCGCTCAAATGATTGACAATATTGAGGCATGCCGTCTTCTGGAAATACGATGTCTTATTGAGCTCTGGGTGTTTAAAATACATAACCAAATAATTAAAAGTTTATTTGATTTTTATGCTTCATTGTACGTATATGGGAGTGCTTAAGTCATTGTCAGCCACGTTCTCGTCACACCCACGACACAAGCAACTGTAGCGTCGAGCCACTATCAACTTTCTTAGCTTTTCTAGCCTCCGAAAATACTTCGTGAAACTTGGTTAGTCATGTCAAGTATCAGGTAATGGCAGCTCTCGTACAAGTGTATTTTCCCGAGCTTACGTAAAATTTCGCCGGCCGCGGTGGTCTAGCGGTTCAGGCGCTCAGTCTGGAACCGTGGGACTGCTACTGTCGCAGGTTCGAGCCCTGCCTCGGGCATGGATGTGTGTGACGTCCTTAGGTTAGTTAGGTTTAAGTAGTTCTAAGTTCTAGGGGACTGATGACCACAGATGTTAAGTCCCATAGTGCTCAGAGCCATTTGAACCATTTGAACGTAAAATTTCAAATATTTGTTCACGCCGCATAAACATAGATTTTAGCATCACACACAATGTATTCCATCCCAGCAAGTATCAACGCCCTGCTTTACGGCAAACTGCAACATCGAGTCTTTCATATGGCCACTCCTTTTTAAATAAGTTGCGACATTCTTCGTTGGTTCCAAAGATGCGCAAATATTAGACAACATCCGTGCAACGATTTATCCTCAAGAGTGTGGCGAGCAAGAAGGCGACAATACTTTTCAAGGTCCTTTTTCGCGTTTCCCTTTCCCCCTCCCCCTCCTATCAGTAACGAACGTAGCCTTCGACAAACGGCTTGTAAATATCCATATAAATATCCCTAACTTGCTCACGTCAGTTTCAGTTTTCTCCCGTATATTTGTAGCACTTTTCTCCATATCAGACGGAAACTATGCGCCGAACAGAACCCGATTTTTCTACTGCATCTCTCGAGAGGCTGAATGCGCAGTTAGGGTCAAATAATGTGCTTTAGTGTGCGTGTCTGTCCACATCACAGTTGTACAAGCACCCGCACCATTCTTCATATCGCGACAGCTGTTTTTTTTTTATTTTCGTATTTTCGGCAGTGTGTGTGCAAAACCTTGAAATCCATCTCCATCGCTGTCCGATTTCCTTTTTCACCGAGAACTTCTGACTTTCCGGCTCGGCCGGATATCCGAAAAAGCCGCGAGCCTCGACAGCGCATCGCAGCTCGCGCGTTCTGCTCCCGGTACAGTTGAGCTCGACTACACGCGTTGCGGCTAACAAAACTGTTGTTGTGCCACAAACTTCTCTTCTCCCCAATCTTATTCAACACCTCCTCATTAGTTATGTGATCTACCCATCATCCATGACTATAAAATTGCAACAGTAAATATTAATAAAAGAGAGTCTTGCGTTAAAACTAATGCCTTCTCAGATTACTTATATCTGAGGACATAGACATCATTCTCATCCAGGACGTAGTGACGCATAAAATCAGATATTGTAGGTTACGATGTAGTTTTCAGTATAGGAACTGAAAGCGGTTCAGCTATTTTATTCGAGCAAGGCATACAATCCGAAACACAGGCGCTTTTACCTTCAGACAGAGGAATCTCGATTGTTTTCCAGGAAATTTTGTTAGCAAACATTAATGCATCTACAGGAAGTAGTGGACGAAGACATATAAGCACGTTTACCGAGACGAAATAGCCAGTTTGTTCATCAGCCCTTACACTACCAAAATAATTGGCGGATATTTAAACTGTGTTTTGAATAACTTGAATCAAACCCTCAGTTTTCACTTTTACCATGAGTTAAGACAAGTTCCCGAAGACCATCACCTAAGACTCTCTTGGATACACATCCGCCCAACCACACCTGGTTTTGAATTCGCAAGCTGACTCAACATTTTCCGTGTACATCCGGACTTCATAAGTCATGTTACCAGCCGCAAATTATTTTCTCCCACCACAGCGCCTATCATATAACTCTGAAAATTCCCCCGACAAAATAATTTTTCCTGAAAGGGCGCTTGGCGGATGAATGTATTTGTCAATATATGATTCTCGGACACAGCCTATGGGGCGGCGGGTAATAATCAGATGGTCGTTACTTCGTTATGTCGTTATAAAGAAAAATACTTAAATTATCTGTGCATGCTTTGTACGCCTACCTTCACAGTTTGTAAGTGTCTGAAAATTATTTTTGGAGTCAACTAGAAAGCGATCCAGAACGTACTGACCACAATTTCCAGTCTGCAGGTCCATATAACTCTTTGCGCTCACTGAAAGAAAATGTTCCTACTTGCTGTTTACACTGCAGGACCAGGAAATATGACTGCAAATAAAATAAACGGAAGATGATATATTCTGCAAAAGTTCACACCTACAAACTATAAAAATACCAATAATAATAACAACAATAATAATAATATCCCCATCTGAAACAGCACCATTAACATTTCAGAGAATACCTCTAAGGGAAGTTCCAAGTAAAATGCTCTATCTTCCTGACGTGTAATCACCAAAAGTTAATTGCTCGTCTTAATAATGGAAAATAATCTCGCCACTTGCCACCGGTTTTGTCAACATTATAGGTGACACGCAGAGAGCTACTTCGGTGAAATCTAAGCGATCCAAGACGGTGTACAGTCCTCGAGAATTCACTTCCTACTTTTCACGAAAAAGCAATGAAATCTGGCCAGTTCTGACAGCATCCAAGGCACAACGCACCCAATCGTTGGACTAGAGTGGACGGTTTGATATTTCAGTGCGAAGTGTTTCCTCTTACTGTCTCTCTGACTATTTATATATGACCTCCAAACGGAACATCTGCTATCAGCAGCTCTCTGCACAGGTAGTACTATCCAAATGGCCCCTTTCTCTGGCACGTCTTAAATAATAGCTCTGTCGTTTAAAAATTTACAATCTTCACAGTTTAAAGTAAACAGAGTTAAGTTTGCTTAAGTTACTGAAAAAGCTTTTAGCTCGACTGCAGTTAAAATTTACCGTTTAGAATTGTTAGAACGTAATTTACAGTAGAACATGACCTCTGAATTCCTCTTTAAGATTTCTTGTAATCGTTGTTATTTACCATACAGTCTTGTAACTTGGTATAGATGTATAGTTGCATAAATCTAACCTAGTGCTGTAGCTAGAATTTTCTGTTACAAATACAAATGATAGTTAATCTACCATTAATAAGGGCATTTGCGTTCCAAATTTGGCTTTTAGTAAATACTTGAAAACTAATTGAGGTATTTTATTGATGTCAGTTATTTAACATTTTTACATGAAACTTAGGCTACATACGAATTTTCAGCTTGTTGGGTCTAATATTCCTCGGCTTCAATTTTTCGTAAAAACGCCAATTGTAGCCAAAATATTGCTCTGAACAAGTTATGACTTGTAACTTTCAACTTGGCATACATTTGCAAGTTCTGACCAGTTTTTAGCTTTATGGTTCCGTTATTCAGCGCCACATATTTTTTTCTTAAGATGGTATATTTTGCCTAGCATGTTAATTTAATCATTCTGAGACTCAACAGTGTCAACAGCAATATATTTAAGCACACACTGACGAAGTTTGGACAAGCATTTCAGTTTTTAATTTCACTCTTAGATTATTATTTATTTAACCGGATCATATTAGGGCCATCAGGCTCTCTCTTACATCGGACCAGTGTTCCACACATGCAGCATTTCACACATCAGAGTTACATCATGACAATAGTTTAAATAAGAAAATTAGATTACTCTAGTGACAATATGAATAAAGAGTGATGACTAAGACTTAATAAAGTAAATGCTGCCAATATTTTACAATAGGTTCTATACATACAAATTATGATAGAAGCAATAATAATAAAAGTAAAAAAAATCAAATAATAATGATAAACACGAGAAAAATTGGCAATAGTAATGAAGATATGTGCAGATGAGCATTAATACCTTGGTGTGTAAAGTAGATGTTTACTAGTATAGCGAGTTTTGGAGAAGGGAGATTTAAGGAGGGGGAAAGAGGGAAGTAATGAAGTGAAGTACATTCATGTATAGAGGAAGGCATTACTGTTGCTTAAGTAGATACGTCATTAACTTTTTTTTGAAGCCGGATATGTTTTTAAGTTCTCTCACATAACGAGGTAGGTTATTCCAGAGACGGGTTCCCGCTACTGTAAAGGACTTGGAGAAGGTGACTGAGTGATGCAGTGGAACAGAGAGGATTTTGTTATGATGGGAGCGTTAAGGTTGAGGTGGGATAGGAGGAACAGTTTACATTTACAAGGCAGTAGTTGAGACAGATTGTAGGGAAATCTCTGCGTTTGTCTGCACGTAGCCAGGAAAATTTTGCATATGCTGGTGAAATAAGATCAAAAAGTCGAACGTCACAGATATATCGGACGCAGGCATTCATAACCAGTTCCAGACGTCGAGATTTTCCTGAGAGAGGCCTTGTAGGATAATATCGCTGTAGTCAATGATTGGGAGTATAAGCGTTTGTACTAATTTCTTTTTCAGATCGAAAGGGAAGAGTTTTTTATATTTTTGTAGGACATGAAGGTATGCTGATGCTTTTTTTGCACACTGCAGTTACGTGCTCCGTCCAGTTTAGATTTTCATCTATTATTACTCCCAAACTCTTTGCTGAGGGAGAGAAATTAATATTTGTTCCATTGAGGACAAGAGATGGTACGGATTCCCGATGTTTTAGGCTAATGAGCTTAGAGTGACCAACAAGTACAGCTTGGTTTTTTTTAGATGGGTTTAGTTTTAGTCCCATGTACTATGCCCATTTTGATAGTGCATCGACGTCAGTATTGAAATTTTCAGTAGCTTTCTTAAGATTCCTTGGTTTCGCACTTAGATACAACTGAAGGTCATCGGCATACATATGATATTTGCATTAGGTCAGAACCGATGACACATCATTGACATACAGAGAGAAGAGCATAGGACCTAATACTGAGTCTTGGGGAACGCCTGACACTACCTGCCACCATTGTGATTTTATATTACCGGACAGGACGCATTGCTGACGAGACGTCATGTATGAGCGAAACCACTGCACTGCACTTGGTGAGAAATTTACACCGCTAGGTTTGGCTAGTAATATGTCGAAGTCGACAGTATCAAATGCTTTGCTGAAATCTAAGAAGTAAATGATAGTCGCTTCTTGTCTGTCCATGGCAAGTTTCAGGTCATCTGTCACCTTTATCAGTGTGGATGTTGTGCTTTGATGTTTACGGAAATCTGATTGGTATTCGTCTAGTAGGTTGTTAGAACAGGGTGTTTCAAAAATGACCGGTATATTTGAAACGGCAATACAAACTAAACGAGCAGCGATAGAAATACACCGTTTGTTGCAATATGCTTGGGACAACAGTACATTTTCAGGCAGACAAACTTTCGAAATTACAGTAGTTACAATTGTCAACAACAGATGGCGCTGCGGTCCGGGAAACTCTATAGTACGATATTTTCCACATATCCACCATGCGTAGCAATAATATGGCATAGTCTCTGAATGAAATTACCCGAAACCTTTGACAACGTGTCTGGCGGAATGGCTTCACATGCAGATAAGATGTACTGCTTCAGCTGTTCAATTGTTTCTGGATTCTGGCGGTACACCTGGTCTTTCAAGTGTTCCCACAGAAAGAAGTCACAGGGGTTCATGTCTGGCGAATAGGGAGGCCAAATCACACCGCCTCCTGTATGTTTCGGATAGCCCAAAGCAATCACACAATCATCGAAATATTCATTCAGGAAATTAAAGACGTCGGCCGTGCGATGTGGCCGGGCACCATCATGCATAAACCACGAGGTGTTCGCGGTGTCGTCTAAGGCAGTTTGTACCGCCACAAATTCACGAAGAATGTCCAGATAGCGTGATGCAGTAATCGTTTCGGATCTGAAAAATGGGCCAATGATTCCTTTGGAAGAAATGGCGGCCCAGACCAGTACTTTTTGAGGATGCAGGGACGATGGGACTGCAACATGGGGCTTTTCGGTTCCCCATATGCGCCAGTTCTGTTTATTGACGAAGCCGTCCAGGTAAAAATAAGCTTCGTCAGTAAACCAAATGCTGCCCACATGCATATCGTCGTCATCAATCCTGTGCACTCTATCGTTAGCGAATGTCTCTCGTGCAGCAATGGTAGCGGCGCTGAGGGGTTGCCGCGTTTGAATTTTGTATGGATAGAGGTGTAAACTCTGGCGCATGAGACGATACGTGGACGTTGGTGTCATTTGGACCGCAGCTGCAACACGGCGAACGGAAACCCGAGGCCGCTGTTGGATCACCTGCTGCACTAGGTGCGCGTTGCCCTCTGTGGTTGCCGTACGCGGTCGCCCTACCTTTCCAGCACGTTCATCCGTCACGTTCGCAGTCCGTTAAAATTTTTCAAACAGATCCTTTATTGTATCGCTTTTCGGTCCTTTGGTTACATTAAACCTCCGTTGAAAACTTCGTCTTGTTGCAACAACACTGTGTTCTAGGCGGTGGAATTCCAACACCAGAAAAATCCTCTGTTCTACGGAGTAAACCATGTTGTCCACAGCACACTTGCACGTTGTGAACAGCACACGCTTACAGCAGAAAAACGACGTACAGAATGGCGCACCCACAGACTGCGTTGTCTTCTATATCTTTCACATCACTTGCAGCGCCATCTTTTGTTGAAAATTGTAACTACTGTAATTTCGAAAGTTTGTCCTCCTGAAAATGTACTGTTGTCCCAAGCATATGGCAACAAACGGTGTATTTCTATCGCTGCTCGTTTAGTTTGTATTGCCGTTTCAAATATACCGGTCATTTTTGAAACACCCTGTAGTTAGGTAGTTGGTGAGCTGGTCATCGACTATATATTCTAAGGCCTTTGATAGTGCAGGAAGAAGGCAGATGGGGCGGTAGTCAGAGGGTACTGTGGCTATGTTCTTTTTAGGCAGTGGCTTAATTTGTTTCCAGGCCTCAGGGAAAACACTTGTGATTAATGAATCGTTGAAAATGTCTGTTATAGAGGGCAGTTGTTGATCAAGTTTTACCATCTGGATAGTGATGCCATCATGTCCAGTAGATGCTGATCTAATCATCATTATGGCTTTCTTGGCAGTATTGCAAGTGAAGTGCTGTAGATAGAATTTTTTTTTGCTACAGTCGTTCATCCCCATGAATTATGGTTCTGTCCTTTGTACAGTTAGGCACAGGTACGTTATGAGGACGTGGAGCTGATAGCAGTCAACTGGAGTAAGCCCCAGCACATTCGCTCGCCTCTGTATCTCTTACTACAATACAACGCTTGCTTTGCCTCATCACCCCCTACTTATTTTAGTGAAAAAAATAATTTTGAACGGATTTAAATATTGTACAACAAGTGATGTTAACTATAGCTGACCTCTTTTAAATGAAATTGATTTTAGATAATGTTTCGTTAATAAAGCACCCACAAAATGAACCATGTATACATTTGTATGTATATAAAGAACAACGTAATACAGTGGATTTTTACAAGTAATGTACATAAAATAACATAGAAACTTGAAATAAAATTTTCTATTATTACAAAAATAATTGATTGATTCAGAATTTTCAGTCTTTATCTGAAAGAGAAATACACAAAAATATTTCGCTCTTTTATAGCTTTTCAGTACTTAGTCATTTAATCACAACCGTAGGCATTGTGGTGTATGTCCTTATGAACCACTTTCACTAAAACATGTAAAGTAGATCCTAGGAAGTCACTATGGTTGGTGACCTTCTCGACACACTATTACAAAAAGGGGAAAGAGGGGAGACACTGACAAACAAAAGCTGAACGAATGGAAAATGAGAGTAAGCAGAACAGTGAGAGAAGCGTACAATGATTTTGAAAGTAAGACGTTGTCAACCACCTGAGTAAAAACCCTAAGAGATTTTGGTCGTACGTAAAATCAGTAAGTGTGTCAAAATCTTCTATTCATTCTCTCAGTGACCACACCGGCACCGAAACGGAAGATAACAAAGAGAAGGCCGAGATACTGAATTCGGTCTTCCGAAGTTGTTTCACCGCGGAAGATCGTAACATTGTCCCTCCATTCAATCGTCGTGCAAACGTCGAAATGGCAGATATTGAGATAACCGATAGCGCTATTGAAAAGCAGCTACAATCTCTTAGTGGTGGGAAGGCTTCAGGACCAGATGACATACCTATCAGATTCTATAAAGATTATGTGAAAGAACTTCCTCCACTTCTGGCAGTAATTTATCCTAGATCGCTTGAGCAACGAAAGGTACCTAACAAATCGAAAAAAGCGCAGTCATTCCCGTTTTTAAGACAGGGCGAAAGACAGGTCCACACAGTTGTAGACTTATATCGTTGACGTCAGTCTGTAGTAGAATTATGGAACATGTTTTATGCTCAAGAATTATGACGTTCTTGGAAAATGAACATCTCTTCTATAAAAATCAACATGGATTCCTTAAAAAGAGATACTGCAAGACTCAGGTCGCTCTGTTCCTCCATGAGATCCACACCGCCGTGGACAACGGCTCTCAGTTTGATGCCGTGTTCCTTGATTTCAGTAAAGCATTTGACACAGTCCCGCACTGCCGTTAAATGAAAAAAATGCGAGCTTACGGAGTGTCGGAGCAGACCTGCGATTGGATTCAACGCTTTCTTGCAGACAGAACACAACACGTCGCTCTTAACGGAACTAAATCGACACATCTAAAGGTAATATCCGGAGTACCACAGGGAAGTGTGATAGGACCGTTACTGTTCACAGTATATATAAATGATCTAGTAGAAAGCGTCTGATGCTCTTTAAGGCTATTCGCAGATGATGCAGTTGTTTATACCAAAGTAGCAACGCCAGAAGACACTAAGAATTTGCAGAAAATTCTGCAGAGAGTGATTAATGGTGCAGCCTCTGGCAGTTGACCCCGAACATAAATAAATGTAACAAATTACGCACACACAATGAAAAAAGTCCACTACTGTGCAGCTACGCTACTGATGACAAACAGCTAGAGACAGTGGCTGCCGTAAAATACCTAGGCGTTACTATCCAGAGCGATCTTAAGTGGAACGACCATATAAAACAGATAGTGGGAAAAGCAGACACCAGACTCAGATTCATCGGAAGAATTTTAAGAAAATGTAACTCATCCACGAAAGAAGTGGCTTATAAGGCGCTTGTTCGCCAATTCTTGAGTACTGTTCATCTGTCTGGGATCCCTATCAGGTAGAACTGATAGAGGAGATAGAGAAGATCCAACGAAGAGCGGCACATTTCGTCACGGGATCGTTTATCTGGCGAAAGCATTACGGAGATGTTAAAGAAACTATACTGGCAGACGTTACAAGAGAGGCGTTGTGCATCACGGAGAGATTTATTATTGAAATTTCGGGACAGCACTTTTCCGGAGGCGTCAGACAACATATTACTTCCCCCCACATACATCTCGCTTAATAACCACGAGGAGAAAATTCGAGAAACTAGAGCCAATACAGAGTCTTACCGACAATCATTCTTCCCACGCACTATTCGCGAATGGAACAGGATTAGAGGGATTAGATAGTGGTACCGAAAGTACCCTTCGCCACACACCATTAGGTGGCTTACGCAATATGATGTAGATGTAGATGTTGGTGTCCTTCTTGTTTCCTTCTCCGTACTGATTGTAGGCTGCCTTTCATGAAGCGTCCATATCCCTAAGAATCAGATAATATGAAACTTCCTGGCAGATTAAAACTGTGTACCGGACCGAGACTCGAACTCAGGATCTTCTCCTAGCGAGGGCAAGTGCTTTAACAACGTCTCGCAACCTGTCCTCACTGCTTGGTAGAGCATATGCACGCGAAAGGCAAAGGTCCCGAGTTCGAGTCTCGGTCCGGCACATAGTTTTAATCAACCAGGAAGTTTCATATCTGTGCACACTCCGCTGCAGAGTGAAAACTTCATTCTGGGAACAGATAACATAGCCTAAGCGTCTGTTCTCAATTTATATGTAAGAGAGGATAAAATACATTCTGTACTCTATTTTTCTTATATAATTTACATAATTAATTGAGGAGTTATAATAAAGAATTTTTATTTTGTAAATTTATTATTTGGAAAACTATTATTCACCTTTTCAAAATGATTACTGGCAACATGCCGCTTCATAACATCGTGACGTTACTCTAGCTCACGTTTACTAGTTAAGTCATTATTAAACTTGAATCTCGAATACTGCAATTTCTTATGCTTTGAAAGTCAACATAGTTTTTTTTTTACGTAGCAACATTTAGGGCTAGTTCGCAACTTACTTCATTACCTTAAATGTTGCTTTACATAGAAAATCGAGTACCTTTGTAAGCTCTATCTCCATATTGCTCAATTATCACTCAGGTTAATATGCTAAAGAAGTTATTTGCTTGGCTAAAACATATCTAAAAAGTTGTTTTTATTACAACATACAAGTACTCTACAATCTGCATTTCTTAACACATTATGTGCCAAAATTTATCTGACAATTGACCACCTGCCTTAAGCAAGATTATGCGTTTCTCAACTTTTTACGGGACGTGAGGGAATTACATACCAATTACCACTATTTTACCTAATATGTCAGCCTACGGACTTCATTACTAGTACAGTATGTCATATCAAACACCTTTCAGCCGTGAAATTTCCAAATTTTATTGGGCTACGAATTTCGGTGGTATCTTACGCCATCTTCAGGCCCATCTCGTATAGTTAAAATAGGGGTCAGCATTCAGTAACTGATGCCCGTAGATTTCTACTTGAGACAGCGATAGCTCCAAACAACACGTACGGGTGACGTCAAACCCGGCGACCTAGCGGGCCAATTAATAGGACCACATATACCGATACATCAACCAGTGTAAACACGGTCTAATACCTCCCGTGCTTCAACTGCGTAATGCGCTGGGCAGCGGTCATGCTAAAGCGACATAAGTCGTCGAACGTCCAGGGCAACATCCTGCAGTAGTAACTGCAGTTCCTGTTCCAAAAACGTTCGATATTTGCATCAATTGAACGTGCAGTCGATAAAACAAAGACCAGTGAGTTATTTCCCCACGATGCCACACCATATGTTAATCGACCAAGGACGTTGACATTCAACTCGCCGTAACCAGTGGGGACTCTCTGTACTCCAGTAATGCATGCTATGTCGGTTAGCTCTACCATGGTTTGTGAATGTAGACTCATCGGAAAATAGTACCTCGGCGTAGAACGTGGGGGGTTTGAATTTGTTGACGTGGCAATTCACAAAGCACTACCCGGTTATCGAAATCGGCGCCATGAAGTTCTTGATACAGTAACACGTGATATGCATGATACTTATGATGATGCAGTATTGTGACAATACTACCTACGGACGTACTGGAATAGCTGTGTAATTGCCGAGCGCTCATCCGATGGCTGTGGTGCACTGCCGCTAGTACAGATATTTCATTAGCTTCTCTTGTAACATGTCTGCTTAGTTTCCTTTTGCCGGTCTGTACGCTGCCATCAGACATAAAGGCGTTTCCGACCTTGCAAGAGTACGAAAACGCCATACAAGGCAACAGCAGCCTCAATATTTCTCCTACATTCTCCGTAAATCAATCTCATTTCAATTGGTTCTTCTGTGATTGCAACATTTATCGTTCGCTTGGTCGTCTGGTCTCCAAGTCTCCAAATGATTGGTAGGTGTTCAGGCAGTAAACACTGTGAAAGTATTGTAATGTTTAGAGCCGTCATCTCTTCAACGTCTGCACGATATGTGAGTTACGGTCGTGCCTGTTATGATACGTCGTAGTCCGCTACACGACCATGGTGGCGAGTCGGGTAGCCCACTTTTCGATATGTCGCTGAAATACTATGTGGCAAATGGAATTTCCAATTAGAAGTTATGAAATACTGGCCTCTCATAGCCTCGCAGTATGGAGGTGGAGTCCCAATTCCCATTGGATATTGAAGGCCCATTGAGTAACATGTTGCAATCTACGATTGTGTACCCATTTCTATTCGTCCGATTACAGCATCATCTGTGATGAACCGAAAAAAATGCTTCAGACGAAACTTATCAAATAAGGTAAATAAGTTTCGTCTGAAGCATTTTTTTCGCTTCATCACATATATATATGTTGTTGTTGTTGTTGTTGTCTTCAGTCCTGAGACTGGTTTGATGCAGCTCTCCATGCTACTCTATCCTGTGCAAGCTGCTTCATCTCCCAGTACCTACTGCAACCTACATCCTTCTGAATTTGCTTAGTGTACTCATCTCTCGGTCTCCCTCTACGATTTTTACCCTCCACGCTGCCCTCCAATGCTAAATTTGTGATCCCTTGATGCCTCAAAACATGTCCTACCAACCGATCCCTTCTTCTAGTCAAGTTGTGCCACAAACTTCTCTTCTCCCCAATCCTATTCAATACCTCCTCATTAGTTACGTGATCTATCCACCTTATCTTCAGTATTCTTCTGTAGCACCACATTTCGAAAGCTTCTATTCTCTTCTTGTCCAAACTAGTTATCGTCCATGTTTCACTTCCATACATGGCTACACTCCAAACAAATACTTTCAGAAACGACTTCCTGATACATAAATCTATATTCGATGTTAACAAATTTCTCTTCTTCAGAAACGCTTTCCTTGCCATTGCCAGTCTACATTTTATATCCTCTCTACTTCGACCATCATCAGTTATTTTACTTCCTAAATAGCAAAACTCCTTTACTACTTTACGTGTCTCATTTCCTAATCTAATTCCCTCAGCATCACCCGATTTAATTTGACTACATTCCATTATCCTCGTTTTGCTTTTGTTAATGTTCATCTTATATCCTCCTTTCAAGACACTGTCCATTCCGTTCAACTGCTCTTCCAAGTCCTTTGCCGTCTCTGACAGAATTACAATGTCATCGGCGAACCTCAAAGTTTTTACTTCGTCTCCATGAATTTTAATACCTACTCCAAATTTTTCTTTTGTTTCCTTTACTGCTTGCTCAATATACAGATTGAATAACATCGGGGAGAGGCTACAGCCCTGTCTCACTCCTTTCCCAACCACTGCTTCCCTTTCATGCCCCTCGACTCTTATTACTGCCTTCTGGTTTCTGTACAACTTATAAATAGCCTTTCGCTCCCTGTATTTTACCCCTGCCACCTTTAGAATATGAAAAAGAGTATTCCAGTCAACATTGTCAAAAGCTTTCTCTAAGTCTACAAATGCTAGAAACGTAGGTTTGCCTTTTCTTAATCTTTCTTCTAAGATAAGTCGTAAGGTCAGTATTGCCTCACGTGTTCCAAC
Organism: Schistocerca gregaria; assembly: GCF_023897955.1. Taxonomy (NCBI): domain Eukaryota; kingdom Metazoa; phylum Arthropoda; class Insecta; order Orthoptera; family Acrididae; genus Schistocerca; species Schistocerca gregaria. The sequence continues at coordinate 713,365,912 of NC_064931.1, forward strand.
ATTTCGACGGAATCCAAACTGATCCTCCCCGAGGTCTGCATCTACCAGTTTTTCCATTCGTCTGTAAAGAATTCGCGTTAGTATTTTGCAGCTGTGACTTATTAGACTGATAGTTCGGTAATTTTCACATCTGTCAGCACCTGCTTTCTTTGGGATTGGAATTATTATATTCTTCTTGAACTCTGAGGGTATTTCGCCTGTCTCATACATCTTGCTCACCAGATGGTAGAGTTTTGTCATGACTGGCTCTCCCAAGGCCGTCAGTAGTTCTAATGGAATGTTGTCTACTCCGGGGGCCTTGTTTCGACTCAGGTCTTTCAGTGCTCTGTCAAACTCTTCACGCAGTATCGTATCTCCCATTTCGTCTTCATCTACATCCTCTTCTATTTTCATAATATTGTCCTCAAGTACATCGCCCTTGTATAAGCCTTCTATATACTCCTTCCACCTTTCTGCCTTCCCTTCTTTGCTTAGAACTGGGCTGCCATCTGAGCTCTTGATATTCATACACGTGGTTCTCTTCTCTCCAAAGGTCTCTTTAATTTTCCTGTAGGCAGTATCTATCTTACCCCTAGTGAGATAAGCTTCTACATCCTTACATTTGTCCTCTAGCCATCCCTGTTTAGCCATTTTGCACTTCCTGTCGATCTCATTTTTGAGACGTTTGTATTCCTTTTTGCCTGCTTCATTTACTGCATTTTTATATTTTCTCCTTTCATCAATTAAATTCAATATTTCTTCTGTTACCCAAGGATTTCTAGCAGCCCTCATCTTTTTACCTACTTTATCCTCTGCTGCCTTCACTACTACATCCCTCAGAGCTACCCATTCTTCTTCTACTGTATTTCTTTCCCCTATTCCTGTCAATTGTTCCCTTATGCTCTCTCTGAAACTCTGTACAACCTCTGGTTCTTTCAGTTTATCCAGGTCCCATCTCCTTAATTTCTCACCTTTTTGCAGTTTCTTCAGTTTTAATCTACAGGTCATAACCAATAGATTGTGGTCAGAGTCCACATCTGCCCCTGGAAATGTCTTACAACTTAAAACCTGGTTCCTAAATCTCTGTCTTACCATTATATAATCTATCTGATACCTTTTAGTATCTCCAGGATTCTTCCACGTATACAACCTTCTTTCATGATTCTTAAACCAAGTGTTAGCTATGATTAAGTTGTGCTCTGTGCAAAATTCTACTAGGCGGCTTCCTCTTTCATTTCTTAGCCCAAATCCATATTCACCTACTATGTTTCCTTCTCTCCCTTTTCCTACACTCGAATTCCAGTCACCCATTATTATTAAATTTTCGTCTCCCTTCACTACCTGAATAATTTCTTTTATTTCATCGTACATTTCTTCAATTTCTTCATCATCTGCAGAGCTAGTTGGCATATAAACTTGTACTACTGTAGTAGGTGTGGGCTTCGTATCTATCTTGGCCACAATAATGCGTTCACTATGCTCTTTGTAGTAGCTTACCCGCATTCCTATTTTCCTATTCATTATTAAACCTACTCCTGCATTACCCCTATTTGATTGTGTGTTTATAACCCTGTAGTCACCTGACCAGAAGTCTTGTTCCTCCTGCCACCGAACCTCACTAATTCCCACTATATCTAACTTTAACCTATCCATTTCCCTTTTTAAATTTTCTAACCTACCTGCCCGATTAAGGGATCTGACATTGCACGCTCCGATCCGTAGAATGCCAGTTTTCTTTCTCCTGATAACGACATATATATCCTCCTGGAAATTGAAATAAGAACACCGTGAATTCATTGTCCCAGGAGGGGAAACTTTATTGACACATTCCTGGGGTCAGATACATCACATGATCACACTGACAGAACCACAGGCACATAGACACAGGCAACAGAGCATGCACAATGTCGGCACTAGTACAGTGTATATCCACCTTTCGCACCAATGCAGGCTGCTATTCTCCCATGGAGACGATCGTAGAGATGCTGGATGTAGTCCTGGGGAACGGCTTGCCATGCCATTTCCACCTGGCGCCTCAGTTGGACCAGCGTTCGTGCTGGACGTGCAGACCGCGTGAGACGACGCTTCATCCAGTCCCAAACATGCTCAATGGGGGACAGATCCGGAGATCTTGCTGACGAGGGTAGTTGACTTACACCTTCTAGAGCACGTTGGGTGGCACGGGATACATGCGGACGTGCATTGTCCTGTTGGAACAGCAAGTTCCCTTGCCGGTCTAGGTATGGTAGAACGATGACGGTTTGGATGTACCGTTCACTATTCAGTGTCCCCTCGACGATCACCAGAGGTGTACGGCCAGTGTAGGAGATCGCTCCCCACACCATGATGCCGGGTATTGGTCCTGTGTGCCTCGGTCGTATGCAGTCCTGATTGTGGCGCTCACCTGCACGGCGCCAAACACGCATACGACCATCATTGGCACCAAGGCAGAAGCGACTCTCATCGCTGAAGACGACACGTCTCCATTCGTCCCTCCATTCACGCCTGTCGCGACACCACTGGAGGCGGGCTGCATGATGTTGGGGCGTGAGCGGAAGACGGCCTAACGGTGTGCGGGACCGTAGCCCAGCTTCATGGAGACGGTTGCGAATGGTCCTCGCCGATACCCCAGGAGCAACAGTGTCCCTAATTTGCTGGGAAGTGGCGGTGCGGTCCCCTACGGCACTGCGTAGGATCCTACGGTCTTGGCGTGCATCCGTGCGTCGCTGCGGTCCGGTCCCAGGTCGACGGGCACGTGCACCTTCCGCCGACCACTGGCGACAACATCGATGTACTGTGGAGACCTCACGCCCCACGTGTTGAGCAATTCGGCGGTACGTCCACCCGGCCTCCCGCATGCCCACTATACGCCCTCGCTCAAAGTCCGTCAACTGCACATACGGTTCACGTCCACGCTGTCGCGGCATGCTACCAGTGTTAAAGACTGCGATGGAGCTCCGTATGCCACGGCAAACTGGCTGACACTGACGGCGGCGGTGCACAAATGCTGCGCAGCTAGCTCCATTCGACGGCCAACACCGCGGTTCCTGGTGTGTCCGCTGTGCCGTGCGTGTGATCATTGCTTCTACAGCCCTCTCGCAGTGTCCGGAGCAAGTATGGTGGGTCTGACACACCGGTGTCAATGTGTTCTTTTTTCCATTTCCAGGAGTGTATATATATATATATATATATATATATATATATATATATATAGTTTTAATAGTTTTATGTTCCCCGCACACTTTAGTGTAAAAAGGGTTGCCACGTCACTGCTGTCCAAAAGGGAAATGCACGTACGAGAGGACTGATGACCTCAGATGTTAAGACCCATGGTGCTTAGAGCCGTTTGAACCACGTACAAGAGAATCTCCAGCGAGCTGTGCCACTATCTGCGTGCGTTTTTCTCTTGGTTCCGCCCTGATAAGGTCGCGTGGCCGCCTGTTTGTACTCAGAATCAGGTCTTAGAGTCAAAAAGGTAACAACTGCAATGTACTCCAGCGAAGACTACACCTATATGATACTGTTCTATGGGAGACGCACGGCAATACTGCTGAGCGCTGGAGGCTGTATTCATAATGTTTTCCAGTGCCACGTCTATCTTCTGCGCATGTTTTTAGACATGCAGAGATTCGTTTAAGAATCGAGGGAGCTTTCCAGGTAAAACGTGTTGTGGAAAGACCAATCCATGACTCACCCGATGTTGCCCGGAACGTTATCAAGTAATTTGGAGCACATCCGACGCGCGGTAAGCATAGCTAAAATGAAAATAACGCGTACCTACAATGTAGTATATCGTGCTATTGCATTTAGGCTGAGTGTTATTTGTACCTATAATAATAACGATATGTCCATTATTATTAATATTGTGAAACTTATTGCATCTCGCACAGTAACACCTGTTTCTCATCGTTATTAGGACAAAGAAGAGCTGCACCGGATATGGGGATAAGAAGGTCTTCGGTACTAAAGATTCTGGAAGAACGAAAATGGCATCCCTTTAAGCTACAGCTACACTAACAACTATATGGAAACTATTTCCAAAATCGGGTGTCTTTCAGCAGACGCCTCGCAAATACAGTAGCCGTAAATCTGGATTTCATCAGGCAGATTTTATGGGGAAATGAATGCTGTTTCGCCCAAGACGCCACTGTCAACGGACGCAATCTATATTACTTGGCTCCTGAAAATTCTCATGGCTACTACCGCATCAGATGCAGGCGCAATGGAATGTTAACGTATGGTGCAGCCTTCTAGGAGACTACATCATTGGACCAGTTAATTTGGCTCCCAGACTAACTGGTCGTCAGTATTTGCAATTCCTACAGGACGAGCTGAATCTTGGGCATTGACTAGAACACATCCCTCTTCAGTTACCTGTGAGGCACTGATTTCATCATGACGGTGCACTACCGCATTCTTGTAGAGGGGTTGGGAAATATCGCATCAATGTGAACTGTGGATAGGTCGTGGTGGTTGCATTCGGTGGCCAGTGGAATCGCCTGATTTAACGCCCTTGCATTTTTTTTCTTGTGAGGTTACATCAAAACCGGGGTTTCCGATATGGAACCGCAAAATCCAGATGTGTTAAAAGAAGGAATAAGTCATGCTTGCACTTCAGTATCTGCAGAAGTGCTGAGAGGTATCCATGCTAATACCGAGAGGCGATTACATCAATGCACCCATAAGGCAGACATCCATTTCAACATTTGTATTATGAATAATGCAATTACAAAGATCTGTCAGTATACAACTTAGGTTTAAATGAACATCATTTATGATATTTATTATATTTAATCTTCTTTATTGCAGTGAAAGATATGATAGCATTTATGTAATACTGCCAATAGTGAAACACGAATTGGTGCATTATGTGTCGTTAATAAGTTATCTGTAATATGTTGATATGCCTTCAAACAGACAATTAATATGCTTTGACCCTTGTGCGTATTATTTTGGTCAGGGACAGTCATTCTTCTACAGAGACACCTTTCTCAAGGCCAGGAATCGAACCTGGCACCCCTCCTACAACAAGAAAGTTTTCTAGCAACGAGCTATAGCACTAGTTATAGCTGTAAAGTGTTTGTTTTCAAGTGCTGTGCTTACGTTCAGCAAGCTGATGTGGCGTGAATGTTAACACTGTGTCAAATCCCAGCAGTTTCACCTTCCTTCAATAGATGCTCATAAAACTAGCATGTGAACAGGCAACCATCATAGCCGATTCCGAGATGCAATACCCAACTCCTCATTGCAACAGCTCTCGCACCTGCATGCAAAACCACCGTCGTCATTAAGCTTTGTAGACATACTGGACAGCCCTCTCTGACACATCAACCAGTTGGACAGCTTCATTCACGGTACGATTTTGGGCACGTCGAAACACGATAGCCTCTTTTTTCCGTTTTACGATGACTCCAAAGTCGATCCATTTTACTGCGCTAATCCCACACTGACGACTAACACATGCAAGCCAGTTAACAGCCATAGCTTTTGTCAGTGGTAGAGGATCCTGTTATCTCCGGGTACCACTTGAACACCATTTACAGCTCTAGAAAACGATCAGTGTGTGTTTTTAAAGCTATGACAATTATTTTGAGCGGTCAGCTTACTTCATCAGTATTAGTACAATCAAAAAATCCCATACAAACTTGTGCTGTGCAAATGACTGATATTTCCGGCAATTCTCACTATTGAGAGCAGTTTCATTCGGAAACAAACTTTATTAAGAGTTTATGGACTGTGCCGTGTTTATCTGTAGCTAGAAGACGACCAGTTTGGCTTTAGGAAAGGTAAACGCACCAGAGAAGCAGTTCTCATGTTGTGCATGATACTGGAAGCAATGCTGAAGAAAAATCAAGACATCTTCAAAGGATATGCAGACCAAAAAAAAGCGTTCAACAATTTGAAATGAAGCAAGATGTTCGATATTCTGAGAAAAATAGGCGTAATATATAGGAAAAAACGAATAACGTACAAGAGGTACAAGAAACAAAAGGGAGCAATAAGACTGGAAGACCTAAAACAAAGTGCTCGGTTTGAAAAGTCTCTTTCTCCTACTGTTCAATCCATACATCAAATAAGCAAATACGAAAATGAAAGATAGGTATAAGAGATGGATTAAAATTCAGGGTGAAAGGGTATCGGTGACCACATTCATTGATAACATTGCTAACCTTTGTGAATGTGAAGAAGAATATTGATATGATGAGTGGAATGAACAGTCTAACGAGTGCAAAGTATGAATTGAGACTAAACCATAAAAATGACGCAAGTCATGATAAGAAATAGAAATAAGAATCACAAGAAACTAAACATCAAAACGGGTTATCACGAAGTAGACGAATTTAAGGAACTCTACTACCTTGGAAAGAAAATCACTCATGACGGACGATGCAAGAAGGATATAAAATGCAGACTAGCACAGTAAGCAAGGAAGGTATTCCTGGCTAATGGAAGGCTACTGGTATCAAACTTGAGCCTTAATTTGAAGAAGAAAATTTCTCAGAATTTACATTCGGGGCACAAAACTGTATATTAGTAAACATCGACTGTCAGAGAACCGGGACAGAAGAGAACCGAAGCGACTAAGATGTGATGCTATATAAGAATTTTGGGAATTAGGTGGACTGATAAACACAAGACTAAGAAGGTTCTTCGTAGAATCGTTGAAGAATGGAAGATATGGAATACACTGACAAGAAGAACAAACATGATTGTGTTCAGACATCAGGGAATAATACTATAGGGGGCTGTAGAGGATGAGAACTGTAGGGGAAGACAGATGTCGGAATACATCAAGCAAATAATTGAGGAAATAGGGTGCAAATATTTCTCTGATATGGAGAGAATGGCACAGTAGGGAAATTAGTGGCGAGTGCCATGAAACAAGTCAGAAGAATAATGAAACTGATGACTCAGGAAAATTATTTATAGTGGGACATCCTCCTGTAACATTACTTTTCCTCAACAATAGTTGTAGATGGCACAACTAATTTTCAGAGTTTGGTCATGTCAATATTATCTCAGTTGCTTTTCTGAAAACTTACATATAATTTTATAAACAGAACGTTATATTTCAAGCTAAAATTTGTGAAAAGGAATTACTTTATAAAACATTTTAGTTTCGATGTTACAATCGATAAGTATTATTCTGAATGTACTGTTAAATATATTTTTTTAGAAACATTTGAAACTACGAATTATTGGCACACTTAAAATTTCTGTTATAAATTACCCAATTCTGTACAGTTAACTGTGTTTATTTCTAGATTCATTTATGAAATAACAATAGAAATTAATAATGTAACGGAAACTAAGAGAAATTCATTTGTTACGAAAAATTGTAAACCATTTGGAATATGGTTATTACCTTGGAGTGCGGGAGACGTAAGCATGCCTCTGATGAGATCGGACGTATTTTTGTGCGAAGAATGTATATTCGGCTATGATAATGTGAAAAATCAAAATACTGTATGATACACTCCTGGAAATGGAAAAAAGAACACATTGACACCGGTGTGTCAGACCCACCATACTTGCCCCGGACACTGCGAGAGGGCTGTAGAAGCAATGATCACACGCACGGCACAGCGGACACACCAGGAACCGCGGTGTTGGCCGTCGAATGGCGCTAGCTGCGCAGCATTTGTGCACCGCCGCCGTCAGTGTCAGCCAGTTTGCCGTGGCATACGGAGCTCCATCGCAGTCTTTAACACTGGTAGCATGCCGCGACAGCGTGGACGTGAACCGTATGTGCAGTTGACGGACTTTGAGCGAGGGCGTATAGTGGGCATGCGGGAGGCCGGGTGGACGTACCGCCGAATTGCTCAACACGTGGGGCGTGAGGTCTCCACAGTACATCGATGTTGTCGCCAGTGGTCGGCGGAAGGTGCACGTGCCCGTCGACCTGGAACCGGACCGCAGCGACGCACGGATGCACGCCAAGACCGTAGGATCCTACGCAGTGCCGTAGGGGACCGCACCGCCACTTCCCAGCAAATTAGGGACACTGTTGCTCCTGGGGTATCGGCGAGGACCATTCGCAACCGTCTCCATGAAGCTGGGCTACGGTCCCCCACACCGTTAGGCCGTCTTCCGCTCACGCCCCAACATCGTGCAGCCCGCCTCCAGTGGTGTCGCGACAGGCGTGAATGGAGGGACGAATGGAGACGTGTCGTCTTCAGCGATGAGAGTCGCTTCTGCCTTGGTGCCAATGATGTTCGTATGCATGTTTGGCGCCGTGCAGGTGAGCGCCACAATCAGGACTGCATACGACCGAGGCACACAGGGACAACACCCGGCATCATGGTGTGGGGAGCGATCTCCTACACTGGCCGTACATCTCTGGTGATCGTCTAGGGGACACTGAATAGTGAACGGTACATCCAAACCGTCATCGAACCCATCGTTCTACCATTCCTAGACCGGCAAGGGAACTTGCTGTTCCAACAGGTCAATGCTCGTCCGCATGAATCACGTGCCACCCAACGTGCTCTAAAAGGTGTAAGTCAACTACCCTCGTCAGCAAGATCTCCGGATCTGTCCCCCATTGAGCATGTTTGGGACTGGATGAAGCGTCGTCTCACGCGGTCTGCACGTCCAGCACGAACGCTGGTCCAACTGAGGCGCCAGGTGGAAATGGCATGGCAAGCCGTTCCACAGGACTACATCCAGCATCTCTACGATCGTCTCCATGGGAGAATAGCAGCCTGCATTGCTGCGAAAGGTGGATATACACTGTACTAGTGCCGACATTGTGCATGCTCTGTTGCCTGTGTCTATGTGCCTGTGGTTCTGTCAGTGTGATCATGTGATGTATCTGACCCCAGGAATGTGTCAATAAAGTTTCCCCTTCCTGGGACAATGAATTCACGGTGTTCTTATTTCAATTTCCAGGAGTGTATATAAAATGTGGGAAAATATATTTACATACAAGAATCTGCAACAACAATCTTCAAATTTATTTAGTTCAAACGAACCATGAGGATCTGATGTGACATTGTCAGTTTCAAGAATTAGACCGCTAGATAAGAGGAACTGGATCCATCTCAACATGACAAGCTAAGTAAACTTGAAAGTTTATCAAAACTAGACATGATTGTCTTATTGGGATTCCTGCGATCGTTCTTTGAATAAAAGTATTGTGTTTCAGTCGTTGATCGCTATTTTTCATTTGCAATGACCGGTTTCTGGTACAGCACATAGTTTTAATCTGCCAGGAAGTTTCATATAAGCGCACACTCCGCTGCAGAGTGGAAATCTCATTAAGGTGGAAGGAGATTACAAACTGTTAGACAAAAACGATATCAATTAATCACGAGGATGAAAAGGAAAATGTAACGGCTTGCTAGAATGCAATTACAGGCTTCATATTTTGCAACACGTCAAGGAGACAGTGTGTTATACCCTTGAGATGTTCCTCACTGAACGATTAAACGCGTCTACCACATTCGCTGCTGCGTTGTGGGCACTTGGCTAGTCAACCTGGGAAAAAAATGAAATTTGCGTATGGCATATTTGGCCGACGATCCCCCTGTGCGGAGTTCGGCTGTCTGGTACAAGTCTTTTCACTTTAAGTCACTTCGGCGACTTGCGCGTCGGTGATGATGATGATGACGAAGACACACCAATTCTTAGAGGTGAAACTCCCCCACTAGGCCAGTAATAGATACCGGAGACCCATGATAGACAGTCAGCAACGCTAACCACAGAACCACGAGGTGCTGGCTGTCACCCTGTCAGGCTGAAGTGGATATTACGAATTGTAGTTCTCGCTAAGAGGCTCCGAATTACTCTCTGCAAGCGTGGCTCCTACTTTTGTTTATAGAACGCAACAAAACCGACTGCCATGTACTCGACAGACAAGTTAGCAGCAATATTAACGTTCAGAACTTTCTAAGGGACGGTGGTCTCCTGGTCTTGCTACTTGATAGCCTTATCACAATTCCTGCTCAGTGACTTATGAGTAACTTATCACTTCTATGGCCCACTATATAAATTCCGATACAATTCCTCTCAGTCTAATAACAAAGTAGAACCTTGAGTCAGCATGCTGTTTCAGACCTTAATAGCAGCAACAAACATACAATCGAACACTAAGAGAAGATAATAAGTAATAGTACCTCCCAAATAATCGGCAAACAAATGAAAAAGATATATGTGGCAAAAAGTAAGTAAACTATTAACTGTTTCAGAATTAATCGTCATAACTGTTAATACACGAATCCCACTGTGAGAAAAGACGGACAGTGCCTTCGTGGAAAATTTTTTTGTGATTGCCTACGGAACCATGATTGCAAATAATCGTGAACCACTTCGTCAGAAACAAATCGAGAGCACGAATGTCTTTCTTCAGGGCTCCATATGTGTGGAAAAATTTGGAAGTATGTGTAAAGGCGTCCCGGCGAAACCTCTGCATCGTAGCCGAAACAACTTTGGCTACATATGGGCGGACACTACAACATTTAACTCCACTGGAGCGTTAACTGGCGACGACTTTAAAATCTCAAATTTGCATGAAAAATTTTACATTTCGGTAATAACTGGCTCGGTTTCTTATTTTCGCGACCGTGTCAGCTTCGAATATCTGAAGTGCGCCATTGTTGTTCCCAATAGAAAATCGAACATCATAACTGAAACAGCAAGCATGTCCTGCATAATTACTACAACTCGTAGCGATCTCAGTGAGATAGCCGATAAGCAGATTTAGTCCAAGCCGGTTATTACCGATCATGCATTGATACTCACTCACATTTCGTTACAAAACCTGTTAATAACAAATAAAAAGGATGTTCTTAGCATGACATAAGTAAGTCTTACACAATGTTGGAAATAAATTTAGTGCTTCTTAATGTTCATACGCACTTACATCAACATACAGGTATACGTATTACCCATACAAGGCCAGTAGGTGGAAAGGTAAAGATGGGAAAGACAAGGGACGTACTCGTATATCAGACCAAAAATTGATATAGTTCTACAAATATAACTTAGTTACTAGACTGATTATTTCAGAATTTACCCATTATGAGTACACGTTTCATGTACATGAGTCTTTTCTTCGTCAAAAATATTTGCTCTGAAAATAGTTTTACTAAAACAAAAAAAGAGAAAATTAAAAATATGTTGTAACAAGGCCCTTTGATTACGGCGACGAAATGATAATACTTACCTGACGAAATCAAACTTAAAGTCTTTCACCGACTGAAAATGTCAGGCTTCATCCACAGTTCATTGAATGCTATTTGTGGATGAAATGTGGATGAAGCCCGCCAACAGGCATTACATGCATTGAGCGAAAATAATAGTGCATTGAGAATGGCTAGCTTCGAGCCGAAATCTAGATCAGCACAACAAAATTTAAAAAGGACGACTGATCGCTCTAATCTATAATTTACAAGTCAATATAACAGTCACTGAGTGTAACAGCTTTCTGAATGGAAGGTAAGCTGATGCAATGTTCATCTGTGATGTAAAGGGACATCCTCCTCTAGCATTACTTTTCCTCAACAGTACTTGTCGATACAGTATTATTTTCCGAATTTTGGACAGGTCATTATTATCTCAGTTGATTCTCTGAAAATTTTCATATAATTTTATACACAGTATGTTATACTTCGAGCTAAAAATTATGAACAGGAATTACTTTATAAAATATTTTACTTTAGATGTTATAATCTATAAGTACTAATTCTGAATGTACAGTTAAAAATATTTCTTTAGAAACATTTGAAATTACGAATTACTTGCACACTTAAAATTTCTATTATTTATTACGCAATTCTGCACGGTTTACTATGTTTATTTGTGGATTCATTTATGAAATAATAATCGAAATTAATAAAGTAACGAAAACTAGTAGGAATCATTTGTTAAGAAAAATTCTAAACCCTTTGGAATATTGATATTTCCACAGAGTGTGAAGTCGTAAGCTTGCCTCTGATGTGATCGCACGTATTTTTGTGTAATAAGTGCGAACAATGTAATTTCACCTTTGTTAATGTGAAAACTCAAAATACTGCATGACATAGTAAAATGTGAGAAAATCAGTGAAAATACATTTAAGTAAAAAATTCTGCAACAACAATCTTCCAATTTATTTATTTCAAACCAACTATGAGGACCTGATGGTAGATTTTCAGCTTCAAACATCAAGCTCCTAGACAAGAAGAACTGGAGCCATCTCAACATGACAAGCTAAGTAAACTTGAAAGTGTACGATAATCTTCACTCCTCTCAAATCTCCATAAAAGACTTTGCTTATTAATTACTTGGACTGGACATTGTTTAATGTGGACAATAGAAGATAGAAGGAAGAAGAGAGAAGTTTACAGTGGGCAGAAATAGTCTTTCACTATGTTCTTTATCTACCCAGTCATTTTTTTCAAATTCATATACATAAAATACTTCATTGTGTGGTGTTGTCAGTTGGTTCAATAGTTTTTAAATATTCAAGAGACACATCAGTTACACAATTTCACAAACAAAAGTTGTACATAACACTTAGCTGTTTTGTTTTTTCAACGCATAACATCAAATACAAGTGGCTGCTATTCCCTGAAATTCTTCTAACTTATTTCTTCGAGCCAGAGACAGGAAGTGCCTGTTCAATGCTTTCCAATGAATATCGGAAACTGTTACTTAGCTTGCAGTTGATACATGTCCACCACAGTCCGTTATTGTATTATTGTAGTTCTAGTGTCTACTGTTCCAGCATGTACCGCTGAGGAGCGTCAATGCACTCCGGCTGCTCGGATCACTCGCCCAATCTCCTCTCTCGTTGTACTAACACTCCCGCTGTCACTACTTAAACCTGCCCCTCTCTGAGCTTTATTATATCGTCCTACATTGCTTATGGGTGCACACGTCCCTCTGTGGTATCTGTGGGGATTATTTTCTTAGGAACTTTCCTCGATGTATGGTCGTCTTAATATTTGACTATCAATCTAAATTGTATTCGAGGTTCTTTCATTACGCGCGTTGGAAAGTTCTCTATCATTCCGTTGACCTCGACCCTCGGTGCTGCTGGCGAGGTGTCAAGTGTACTTCTTACAGGTGTGTCTGACCAGCCTCGAATAAAGAAATAGTGTCCTGCAGATCTGAGACGCTTTATCTGTCCCCGATAGCTTGTTCCCTCTGGCACACACGCGGGCCGTCGTGATACGAAATGAGGTTCATTTCATACGTCATGATATGACATGTAATTAAAATTATTAACATTTTCTAATCTGACACGTAATTAAAAATATTAACGTTTCGTACAGTCATGACATCTCGACGCCAAAGTGGTTTTGAATATTACAATACTTCGGAGGTGGTATCCCATGCGTTTTTCAGAGAAGTTACCCTCTCACCCTGTTACAGAGGGACCAATAGCTTCAGGTTATGAAACAACCCGGCAGTCTTCGCATACGCGAAACGTTAAAATCAGATACAGAAGACGAAATTCTGAGTTTATTGCCTGGCACCTAGCAATCTTTTAACCTTGTATATTCATCACTTATGTTTTGTCTTTGTAGAAAATTTGGACAGGAACGCACACATTTCCAGAAATAACCCATCACGAAACATGACGTTAAGTCGAATAGAAATTGGGACGAAATGTGGCATAGGTATTACGATACAAATAGAAATTCAGCAATAACACAGAGCGAAGATCATAACACAGCACACTAATCCAGTACGCAATTTCCGCAAATCCAGCCAAACTAACACTAACAACAAACATCATTTATATCGAAGCCAAATCATTTGGGGTCACGGTATTAACTGTCTGCTGACAATACAGATAATAGGAACCAAAAACAGTAACGGCTAATTTAATATCATTTGTAGTATTTTTAGCTGTCACTTCCCCACGCCGGCTGAGAAGTGATTCTATTCGCGAGGAGTAAGGCTATATTGCTGTTTGGCCATCCATGTTGTAATTTTCCGTTTTTTAAATCTAAATCGCATTCACCAAATATCTGCATAGTACCGTAATCAGATCATTGTATATTTCGCCATATACATCGATTTCGATCGATTTAGCATCTTCCTTCATACCTTTATTTCACGAGTCATGGCGTGACGTTTGTGACTGAGGGGTACCAGAGACTGGTTTCATACAGCTCTCCATGCTACTCTATCCTGTACAAACTTCATCATCTTCAAATAACTAGTTCACCCTACATCCTTCTGAATCTGTTACATACTGGAACACACTATCCAAAGTGCCGTTAATACATTTAAATTTTTTGCATTGGTTTTCCTTTTTTACTGTACCTGAAAGAAAACATCGTAGTTACATCCGTCTGATCTTATCCTATACAAAAACAAAACATCTTACTGTAGCTACAAAGTTTATACATCCATTTCGCTTTACCCTCTGCCTGACAGAAGATGTCTTAGTGTAGTTACAAAGCTTGTGATCCCATTTGACCCTATCTTATACCTGAAAGAAAACATCTTAACGTATATTTGAAATGAGAATTCGGTTATCTATGTGTCTCCGATTCCTGCCACATACGACCATTCGCTCATCTCTCTCTCTGCTGATCGTATGGATATTCTCTCTAATTCAGGTGTTTGAATTACAGTCGTTGTGACTCAAATAGATTGGCAGCACTTCCCACGTCTAGAAATCTACTCTGTAGGAATCAGTATGGGTTTCGAAAAAGACGATCGTGTGAAACCCAGCTCGCGCTATTCGTCCACGAGACTCAGAGGGCCATAGACACGGGTTCCCAGGTAGATGCCGTGTTTCTTGACTTCCGCAAGGCGCTCGATACAGTTCCCCACAGTCGTTTAATGAACAAAGTAAAAGCATATGGACTATCAGACCAATTGTGTGATTGGATTGAAGAGTTCCTAGATAACAAAACGCAGCATGTCATTTTCAATGGAGAGAAGTCTTCCGAAGCAAGAGTGGTTTCAAGTGTGCCGCAGGGGAGTGTCGTAGGACCGTTGCTATTCACAATATACATAAATGACCTGGTGGATGACATCGTAAGTTCACTAAGACTTTTTGAGGATGATGCTGTCGTATATCGAGAGGTTGTAACAATGGAAAATTGTACTGAAATGCAGGAGGATCTGCAGCGAATTGACGCATGGTGCAGTGAATGGCAATTGAATCTCAATGTAGACAAGTGTAATGTGCTGAGAATACATAGAAAGAAAGATCCCTTATCATTTAGCTACCAAATAGCAGGTCAGCAACTGGAAGCAGTTAATTCCATAAATTATCTGGGAGTACACATTAGGAGAGTTTAAAATGGAATAATCATATGAAGTTGATCGTTGGTAAAGCAGATGCCAGACTGAGATTCATTGGAATAATCCTAAGGAAATGCAATCCGAAAACAAAGGAAGTAGTTTACAGTACGCTTGTTCGCCCACTGCTTGAATACTGCTCAGCAGTGTGGGATGCGTACCTGATAGGGTTGATAGAGGAGACAGAGAAGATCCAACGGAGAGCAGCGAGATTCGTTACAGGATCATTTAGTAATCGCGAAAGCGTTACGGAGGTGATAGATAAACTCCAGTGGAAGACTCTGCAGGAGAGGCGCTCAGTAGCTCGGTAGGGGCTTTTGTTGAAGTTTCGAGAACATACCTTCTCCGAGGAGTCAAGCAGTATATTGCTCCCTCCTACGTATATCTCGCGAAGAGACCATTAGGATAAAACCAGAGAGATTATAGCCTACACAGAGGCATACCGACAATCCATCTTTCCACGAACAATACGGGACTGGAATAGAAGGGAGAACCGATAGAGGTACTCAAGGTACCCTCCGCCACACACTGTCAGGTAGCTTGCGGAGTATGGATGTAGATGTAGATAGAGATGTAGATTCATCAAAAAATTTCTTGTATAAGTACTTGCAACAATTACATTTCGTACAGCATAAAAATACAGCAATACAAATGATTGAAACGTATGCTCACATATGCAGAAATGGAATAATTTTGCAGCTTCTTTTCTAGTTCTAATACCAGATACTTTTTATCTATGAATTTATCAATGTCTTCTAGTCGTTTATCCGCTACTCGAAAATTATCTAAATCGTATGTGATGTGCTTTAAAGGTAGTTCAGATTGCGTCTCTGAGCTAGAGATTTTTGTTTCCATTTCATGACAACAATCTAAGTTGTTATTCACATTTGGTATTGTGTTTCCCCTGGTACAGTTCGTCAGTATCACTTTGATTGTATGTACACATGCGATACGTATCCTTTACAGTTTTTGACAAACATGAGTAGTCTTATTCCCTTTAATTTAATATCCTGCTGGATACGTGTTACACGAAACAGTCATGTCTTCCTCTCTAAGTATTACATAAAATTATTCATTAGTTCTTAAATTAATCAATAATCATAATCTAATAAAGTAATTTTCTTGGCACAATTACTAAGTATGTGCGTGTTTTGTGACAATTTCACTTCACAATCCTCCTGGTTTACAATTCTTGTTTTCAATTAGTGGAATACTAATCACATAACCAAATATTTCATTATTTACAAGTACATCTAGATCCATAATTTTCAATAACATGTATCCATATTCTTCACTAGAAGTATTGGAAATTTTTCTTCTCTTACCTCATTTTGAATTAGCTTTAGATATTTGACAGTCTGTAAGTGATTTACAATGTGAGAAACAGTAATGCCCATTTCAGCGTGCATTATCTTACTTCTCTAAATAAAATCTGTAACTGCAAGAGTTTTTCATTGATGGCCATGAACACCGTAGTCCTCAGAGAACATGTAATAAAGTGTTATAATTTATTCATTCCGTTTTTTTAACAATTGCTCATTGGTTGCAATTGACTTTTATGGCTTTATTCAAAGCTCACAGTGTAGCACCGACCATGGCCACTTGTTTTATGGAAAATTTTGGCAACTGGTCTGATCTCGACTTCTTATTATCGATGTGCGATTTTGTAATAATCAGCATCTTTCTCTTCCAAGGTTCGGCATAAAAATATACTGATTTCCCCTACAAAGTTAAGAATACCACTCTTTTGGCTTCTTACTGGTCTTTTTAAAAAAAATTGGGGGGATTTGGTCTCTTGGAACCATTCTACACTGCGAGCAAACCCGTTATCTATCATATTATATTCTACTTAGCTAATGTATAGTTGATCCAATCTCTCTTTACATAGTTGGATCATTTTTAAGCCTACCCTCCTTTCAGTGTATAATTTTTTCATCTAGCGTCCTCAAATTCACGTATGTTACCAATTTTCATGTCATACTGGTTAGCTCGACGTCGCCTTTGTGTTGGTAATCTATACCTAGTGGTGTTTTTATCGAGTGAATCTCCAAGATACCATCCATCTCTCCGTACCCATGACAACTGTACCTCCAACAACCAATAGTGGTAATCGGAATCCACGTCATTGCGGTCAATAGCACCACGAGAGCCCTTCAATCTAAATCCTGATCTTACACTTCAAGCTTCATCTTAGTAATAAGGTTTGAGCTCATTATCTCGTTCTTTCCTTTTTTGTCTTCTATTTATCTTGATTACTACATTAGGTAATCCTACTTCTACTATTTCGTGTGGGTCTCTGAAATGATAATCCAACTCATTTGATCTACCACGTCTAACCGTCTCATAATACAGTAGTCTCCTACGTGAAATATTCTTTGATACTCCGTCTTGCCATAATGAAGCTTGCTTGCTTCTTTGACCTCTTTTACTTCCTCACTCGCTACTCGATGCGCTTCTTCCATCCTATCTTTGAATTCGTATACGCAATCCTCATAACCATATCCTACTGTGGCTGTCTCCTTTTTTAATATTCGGTGTAAATTCACTGTTCTTCCGAACATTAATTCAAAAGGGGTATACCCTGTGCTGCTATGTGATATAGTAGTGAAAACAAAGGTGCTGTAGGGAACCCACTTGTCCCATTTGCTACGATCTTTGTTTATGAAATGCCTCAAATACTCCACTATAGTTCAATGTATCCTTCCCACCAGATGGAAGGCAGTTGTCTGTTTCTTATTTATTCTTAATAATCTGCACACTCTTTTGAATATTTGACCTGTCAACACTACTAGAGGAATACAATACTTCAATACAATTTCTTGAATGAATTTTCCTGGTGCGGTATGCGCGTCTTCTCCCTCTGTCGGTACTGCTGCGGTAAACGTGCTCATATCGTAATGAAAATTTAAAGTATATCCGTTGCCTTCCGCAGTTACAGCTAATGAACCTTCATCTCCCTCCATGAACTGCGTTTTTCCCTTAGATGATCCAGGGTTCTGTGAATCCCTTGATATCCACCCAATGGATTGTCATGTAATTCCTGTAGAATTTTGGCCTTCTGTTCCTCACACAGCTCTTATTTGTTTTCTTCTAACTCAGTAACATCCGTTGTCCAAATTGGCTCTCTGGTTTTCTTTACCTGTGTCTCTTCATTACTTTCTCGCAATCTACTTAATGCATCTTCATTGGCATTTAGTTTTCCTGGTATATGTGATCTCGTATGAATATTCTTTTAGTTTTAGTCTCCGTTTTAATAAACGTGATGATGGGTCTTTCATACTAATAATCCATGTTAATGGCTTGTGTCTTTTACTATTTCGAATTTTCTTTCGTGGTGCATGGATGATCGAAATTGTTTCGTTCCCATACTAATCCTAAACACCCGAGATCTGGGGCTGAATAGTTTCTGATAGAACTGCGCCAAGTGCTGTTCCACTTGCGTCCGTCGTAAGAATGATAAGTTTCTCGAAGTTAGGATGCAGTAGCGCTTCTCTTTCATACTGTTCGTTGTCCTTTACCAGTTTATGTAAAGGAGCTGCAGTTTTCGGTAGTGTTCTACTAGACCCTGAGAACTTTTTAATTCTTCCTTGGTATTGGGAATCTGTTTACCTTCCCTACGATCCACTGGTCCGTCTGTACGGCTTTGTCGGTTGTTTATGCCCCAAAATCATTACTTCCTTCAGTAAGATTCACACTTGTATGGTTGCAACTTCATCCTGTGTTCCCTTAACCTGTCAAAATTCTCTCTTAATTCCTCATTATTTTTTATGACGTATTTCAGTAACAGATAATGTCGTTCAAGTATACTAACACTTGGTACTACATGTACATCTACATCTACATGGATACTTTGAAAATAACGTTTAAGTGCCTGGCAGAGTGTTTATCAAACCACCTTCACAATTCTCTATTATCCCAATCTTGTATAGCGCGCCGAAAGAATGAACACCTATATCTTTCCGTACGCGCTCTTATTCCCCTTAGTCGATAAACGACAGTGTCATCTGCAAACAACCTAAGACGGCTGCTCAGATTGTCTCCCAAATCAGTAAATCACAAATACAGACACATAGCTGAGACGATTTTCCATGAGCACGCTATTTCACTACGAACCGCTTGTGTGGTACCGCGTAAAAAGCCTTCCGGAAATCCAGAAATACGGAATCGGTCTGAAATCCCTTGTCAATAGTACTCAATGCTTAATGTGAATAAAGAGCTAGTTTTGTTTCACAGGAACGATGTTGTGTAAACCCATGTTGACTGTGTGTCAGTAGACCGTTTTCTTCGAGGTAATTAATAATGTTCAAACACAATATAGTTCCAAAATCCTTCTGCATATCGATATTAACGACATTGGCCTGTAATTTAGTGAATTACTCCTACTACCTTTCTTGAATATTGGTGTGAACTGTGCAGCTTCCCAGTCTTTGGGTACGGATCTTTCGTCGAGCGAATGGTTGTATACGATTTATAAGTATGGAGCTAATGATTCAGCATACTCCGAAAGGAACCTAACTGGTACACACTCTGTACCAAATGATTTGCTTTTATGAAGTGATTTAAGTTTCGAGACAATTAATTATGTTCGAACACAATATATGTTCCAAAATCCTGCATATCGATGTTAACGACATTGGCCTGTAATTTAGTGAATTACTCCTACTATCTTTCTTGAATATTGGTGTGATCTGTGCAGCTTTCCAGTCTTTGGGTACGGATCTTTCGTCGAGCGAACGGTTGTATACGATTGTTAAGTATGGAGCTAATGCATCAGCATACTCCGAAAGGAACCTAACTGGTATACACTCTGGGCCAAATGACTTGCTTTTATGAAGTGATTTAAGTTGCTTCACTACTCCGAGGATATTTACTTCTACCTTACTCATCTTGGTAGCTGTTCTCGATTCGAATTCTGGAATATTTACTTCGTCTTCTTTTGTGAATGCTTTTCGGAAGGCTGTGTTTGATAACACTGCTTTAGCAGCACTGTCTTCGATAGTATCTCCATTGCTATCGCGCAGAGAAGGCATTGATTGTTTCTTGCCGCTAACACACTTCACTACGACCAAGGTGTCTTTGGATTTTCTGCCAGGTTTCGAGACAAAGTTTCGTTGTGGAAACTGTTATAAGCATCTCGCATTGAAGTCCGCGCTAAATTTCGAGCTTCTGCAAAAGATCGCCAATCTTGGGAATTTAGCGTCTGTTTAAATTAGGCATGTTTGTTTCGTTGTTTCTGCAGCAGTGTTCTAACCCGGTCTGTGTACCAAAGAGGATCAGCTTCGTCGTTTGTTAATTTATTTGGTATAAATCTCTCAATTTTTGCCGGTACTATTTCTTTGAATTTAAGCTACACCTGGTCTACACTTATATTATTAATTTGGAAGGAGTGGAGATTGTCTCTCAGGAAGGCGTCAAGTGAATTTTTATCTGCTTTATTGAATAGGTATATTTTTCGCGTATTTTTCGAGGATTTGGGGATTACAATATTCAGTCTCAATACGACAACCCTGTGTTCACTAATCCCTGAATCGGTTTTGATGCTCGTTATTAACTCAGGATTATTTGTTGCTAAGAGGTCAAGTGTGTTTTCACAACCGCTTACTATTCGCGTGGCCTCATGAACTAACTGCTCGAAATAATTTTCAGAGAATACGTTTAACACAATTTCGGATGATATTTTACGCGTACCTCCGGAATTGAACATGTATTTTCGCCAACATATCGAGGGTAAATTAAAGCCACCACCAACTATTATAGTATGAGTCGGGTACGTGTTTGAAATCAAACTCAAGTTTTCTTTGAACCTTTCAGCAACTGTATCATCTGAATTGGGAGGTCGGTAAAAGGATCCAATTATTATTTTATTCCGGTTGCCAGCAATGACCTCTGTCCATACCAACTCACAGGAAGTATCTACTTCAATTTCGCAACAAGTTAAACTACTTCTGACAGCAAATCATTTCGGAACACCGTTAGGTTCCCTGTAATACGGATGTGGAACGTTCATTAATTAATCTCTGAATTGACCAGACGCTCTTTTCAAACCCATAGGCATCTTCTTGTAGTCGTAGGGCTCATAATTATCACTAAATGCTGTTTTCTACCTGTCCTCAGGTGCCATTAATATCTGGTGATATCCGCTGGCTAAATCCAATGTGGAAAAGTATTTATCTTATCCCAGCTAATCCAGAATTTCCTATATATTCGAGATCAGAAATTCTTTCCCTACTGAAATCTCGTTTACCTTACGATAGTCAGTCACCTACCTATATTTTAGTTTTTCACTGGAATCGAATTTTTTTTGGGGGGGGGGGGGGGGGATTTATAAAACTAGCGCGTTCCACGAGCTTTGACGTTTCACAGTACTATCGTCCGCCAACATTTTTTCGTCATGTTCGCGTGATATCTCTTTCTGGGATCCTAGTATCCTATCTTCCCTGTGTGCGCGGACAGTGTAGAAAATAGATGTTTTACTGTATCTGTGAATGACAATCAGTCCCCTGTTAAATTAACACATCACAATATTCACTACAGAATTTTTCTTACTTCATGTTTCTCTTCCTCATTTAAGTGCTCTCTTTGTAAAGTGTCTCTGATCTGCGCCATACGATTCTTATAATCCTGTGCCTGTTCCAGCTTTCCTATTACTGTAATTAAGTACATTGGTGTCAGATTGCACTCTACCTCATTACTGTTCACTATACCAATGAAGCATTTACCTTGAGTGTTTTGCACTAGAGCTTTAGGAATGTACGGGAAGGCGGGGCAAGATGGGGAAGCTAACTTTAAAACCTTACAAAAGGGACAAATAATCAAATTCAAGTAGGGTTGATTATCATTTGTTTATTTAACCATTGAATTACGATTGCATGCAAACAAACCTGCAGACTCGTTACATTTAGTTAGAAATATCTCTGTTTGAAACATAAACTACCAATTCCCCGTCTTGCCCCATATGCGGGGTAAGATGGGGAACTAGCATGAATTCATCTCTAAAGCTTAAATAAGGACTGGAATAACGAAATCATGTGACGATAAGGTTTCCAAACATGGTTCTGCTAATTGTAGAATCAGGTATTACGTTTTATTTAGGCATCTTACTCTCTTATAGTACACAAGTGTGGACAGCCTCGTCATTATCACTTTCTATCCCTCCACAAGAGTCGTGGGCCAGCGTCCACAGCTAATACACCGTATCCAGCTACCTTCAGAGAAGTCATAGCAGTATAAACATTCTTCAGTCTCTTCCTCGTTATCATTCGACCAGAGTTTATTATCCCTTCAGCATGAAGGGGTGGTTAAGACCTTAGTAACGTTCGTCACTTTTTCGTTGTCTTTATGTCTTTTTGGTGGTATCCCAGGTTTATTAAACGTCTTTGAGAAGAGTTTTCGTTTACACGCAGCACGTTTGGGGACTCCTTTTCGTTTAATTTCTTCAGATAGTTCACTCTTATAAGGAGATTCGGTTGAAACATCGGGTTTTTCAAGCCTGTTAGATGGTTTCCTTTTTGATGTTTTATCCACCTTTGGAATAGCTAACACCATTTCAGGGCTGGTAACCTGAAAGTTAGACGAAACAGAGGCTTGATCGTCAGTTGTTAATTGTTAAGGTGTTTTACGTCTTGACAACATCTCTGGTATTTGGTCATCCGCTTCTGTAACTTCAGATGTGTGAGCTTGATGAATGTCTGTAGTTGAACAAGGAAGGTAATCACTTTCTTGAAACACATTTCTGTTTACAGGCCAAATGCCTGTTTTCTGAAACCCGTTCACTGCTGTGGACATTATAGCTGAATGAATGAAGGCTTTGCGAATAAACTTGCGATCTGATGCAGCCTAACAACTTTTCCAGGATGGCTCCGAAGCCACGATCTTACTTCATCTTCATAAAATTTACTGAGAGGTTTCATAAATGCCACGTTCACTGGTTGAAGACGGTGTGAGCAGTCTGATGGCAAACACAGCAAGATTACCCCATTTTCGCGGGCCACGTCTATCAGTTCTAAATTCTTGGCGTGCGTTTTGTAGTCGTCCAATATGAGAAGTATTGGTCTTTCCTATAACGCTCCAGTAAATGCAATAAATTTCTTAAACCAAGTCAAAAATAGTTCTTTCGCCATCCAACCAGTTTCTTGGACATCTGCCCAGGCACCAGGGGGGCAGGTTAGTCTCATACGCTTGTTGCATTCGTTTTGAAGGAGAAATTAACGTAGGTGGTACGTAGCACCCCGATGCTGAAACACAGATTTCGGCAGCCACAGACTGGCCTCTTTCTGCTGAAATAACTGCTCCCACCTGTCTGCACCCTTTCAAAGCAACCACCTTTGTGTAACCTTTTGGAATGACTGTTAAACCAGTCTCATCGCAATTGAAAAGTCTGTTTCTCGTAAAATTGAATGTGTCTAATTGACTTTCTAACAGATCGAAAAACCGATCTACAGCAACTCGATTAAACCCCATTGCTCGTGCGATTGATGTGGCCTCTGGTTTTCCGTATTGTTAAGGTAGGATTTCGTGCAAGAAACCCATTTAACCAATCTCTTCCAGCAGATTTGGCTGCAGTGTTAAATGGATGTTTGATGTTGTTTCGTTCAGCTAGCTGAAAAGCCAGTTTACAAAGTTCTTTAAGTGTTAGGCCCAAATACTGTCCTTCCATCTGTGTTAAGTAGTCTTTAAATTATGCCTCTTGTTCTGGGGTAAACACACTAGTGATTGGTCCTAACATTTTCACAACTTTACAGCCAGGATTAGCACGTTTCTTTGCCACATGTCGTTCAGTCGTTGTCTGTGACACGTTGAACTGTCGAGCAGCCCTGAAAGAACCCATATGAACTTCTATAACAGCATTTACAGCGCCTTCCATTGACTCCAATGACCAATCTTGCCTAGAGGTTTGTCGCCGACACTTTCGAACCATCTGAAATAAAGCACGTGGAACGTACTATTGAGTCAGATCATTCCTGGTAATCTATATTATATACTAAGTACCATATTTCCAATAGTCAGTCGTTAAAGTATAGCAAGAATACTGACATTGCACGTTTTGTGTATTTTTATTTACCATATAGCCTAAGGCATACATTGTAATTAATTAGGAAACGTTGGAATAACGAATACCATTCTATTTACTATTGTATTCAACGTATAATGTACGTGTTCAAAACCCGTAGCAAGGTAAACACATGAGACGATAAGAACGTAATGTTTGGACAAATAGTATAGGCATCTTGCCCCACCCCGTCTTGCCCCCTACCATGCTGTCAGGTTATGTTACGCCTACATGAACACTATCTAGTAAACATTTGACTACTGACACAGCAGTTTACTGTTAATAAGACGTACTATTCAGTGCTATATATACAGTCTGGACAAATGTTCACGAAACACAAGTTTCAGGACCTCGAAAGGTGTAAAACATTGCAAATCAGTATAACAATTGTACGTACCTTGCAAAGTTCACAGAAACCACCGCGAAACTAAGGTTCAGCAATGTCAACACACTGGGACCTATGTATTGAGGATGTTGACGTAGCTATCCACAGATGGCAGCACTCTAACTGTAGCTTATAGCCCTTCCCCATCTTACCCCACCTCCCCGTCTTGCCCCGCCTTCCCCCTATATACCCTTTAGTACTTATTGTTACAGCATTATTATCTCTTGACCTTCAGGAATCATCTCCTGTCTTTTCAGTCGGTTCTATACAATTTTTTCTTCTCATGGTCCTATCGTTTCCGTTGGTTCATAACTTTCCCTTTTTTTTTACAGATATCATTGTACGTGACCCTCCTTCACTGGACCTTTCCTTCATTCTGTTCCTTTACTTCCTAGAGCGCTGTCCTAACTTCCTAACCCATCGTTCCCCATGATGGAACTCGTTTAGCCTAATTTCATCCATCGGATCACCTTTTAGCGATCCGTTTATGTCCTTCTAATTTCGAGTTACCTTTCGTTCTGGTGACACCTCCCTTTCTCGTATTGTCAGCAATGGAATGCCATACATGTTCACTGTTATTTGTCTCCTGTTATAACCAATGAAGGTTTTCTGCTGTTATGAAACATCTCTACCTACCAGACCGTTATATGGGACATCTTTTGCCTTTCTTAACACATGGAGTGTATGCTTGACTAACACCTTCCCCGCTATTCTTAAATTAAATTTCGTTGTAACCATCGTATTCATTGTACCATGTGTTACCACTGTTAACCTTTGTACTTCTTCATTATTTAATGGTATTTCTGGGGTTATTGTTTCCTCCGTGAGTATAATTGTATGTACACCTGTGTCTATTAAAAATTTCGATTCAGTACCGAATTCCTTGGAATTGGTGGACATTACATCGTTTTCCGCCTCGCAGCGTACTATCCCCACTTTGGGCCATTTAAGGGCAGTTACGCGTGACTGTCTTCCACACCACCTGTTTTGCTTCCCATTATTTTCTCAGGAATCTTTCAGCTTTTTGTCTCTACAATGTAGCACTGTGTGGCCATATTTAGCACATCTATAAAATTTGGGATTTCGATGGTCTTTTTCCCTGAGCTCCCACCTTTGTCATTTTTCACGTATCATAATCATGACACATTTCGCAACTGTATGTCCTGGCTCAACACATTGATAACCACGATTTTGGCACTTTCGTGCTTCTTCTATTTCGTTGAGCGTCTGTACCCATCTTACTCAGGATTTGTGATGGCAGTGTTTAGCTAAGTGCCCCGTCCTAACACATTATAACATTTTACCTGTCTTGGCTGTTTCTTATAACTATCATGCCAGCTCATTCCCCTTGAAGCCTGATTCTTTCCTCTCACTGATATAATTGCACTCTCTTCTTGTTGCCTTGTTTCCACGATCTCACCTAAATTCACATTTTCGCCTCGAATGCACACAATCGTTTGTATTCTTTCAATGGCTAACCCTTGAATAAAACACGCACATCCTAGAGCACAAATCAGTTATAGAGCACCTTTCAGCTGTTCCCAGCCCTATACTCAAGTGACGGCAACTCCGAACGACTTGAATATCTATCCTATTTCCCCAAGAGCCAATTTATCCACACAGAAATTGACTGACTTTAAACATATGTCAAGTATAAAAATCTATATTTCTTTTATCAGAGGAGTGCTCCTCTAAAATATTTCTCACTTCCGGTCAATTATTCGCGTTGTCCACTCCTATCAATTTCTCTCTATCATTTCCCATTATTTTAGACTTCACATATTGAAATAATAACTTTGTATCTTCGATTTTAATGACTTCAAAAGTGCCATTAACATTTTAAATAAACTCTTGTAATTGTCTTTCACTACCATCAAATGTCTTCTGAACCAAAACTAACTAACTCATTCTTAGCACTTATGTTAACGTTATCGCAACTGGAGGACGTCATTTTGTTACACCCCAAAGGACCTTATTCTTAATTCGTCGCACTGGCTCTCCTGCCCTGTTGCTTTGCTGTTCGCATTCTTCTTCTGGTCTGCTGGTCGACTGAGTCTTGAGCGCTGCTACTCATGTGGTCTTCTGGGCTCTCAGGAATCTTGGGCGCTGCTAACCGTGTAGTCTGCTGGACTCTCAGGAATCTTGGGCGCTGCTGCTCACATAGTCTGCTGGGCTCTCTGAAATCTTGGGTGCTGCTACTCGTGTAGTCTCCTGGGCTCTCAGGAATCTTGGGTGCTGCTACTCAAGTAGTCTCCAGGGCTCTCAGGAATCTTGGGCGCTGCTACTCGTGGAGTCTGTTGGGCCCTCCAGAATCTTGGACGCTGCTACTCATGTAGCCTCCTGGGCTCTCCGAAATCTTGGGCGCTGCTACTCTAGTATTCAGCTGGGCTCTCAGGAATCTTGGGCGCTGCCACTCGTGGAGTCTGCTGGGCTTTCCAGAATATTGTGTACTGCTACCGGTATAGCCTGCTGGGCTCACCAGAATGCTGGACGCTGCTGCTTGTAAGGGCTTCTTCTTTTACAGTGAGACTCGGTGACACAACTGCTATGTTTCACTATCCTGCTTCTTATGTTTCCTCCATTGCAAGTTATTACATTTAGTCAATTCATTTATTGTCTGCTAACGCATCGGTTTATTGACGTGTCAGACTGAAACCTCTTAACAGAATGTCAGGTGTTTTCATCAATTATTAGGGAAGTCCTTTATCAGAGACAAGTGCTTTCACTAGCAGTTGGTCTGCTAACTACTGGCTACTTGGACTAAGTCATAAATCATATACATTTTGAAATAATTCATTGGCAATCACGGGACGTCTGCCCTATAGTACAAGAGACAAATACTATTCAGTAACTTGTTCCTGCTATTCCCTGAAACTCCACTTACTTAGTTCTTAGATAAGAGAGAGGCAGTCTCTGTTCAATGCTATTCAAATGAATACTGATGACTGCTACTTAGCTTGCAGTTCCTGTGTATCCACCAGAGTCTATGACATTCTTCTCACAGCCGAAGTGTCTATTGCCCCATCAGGTGCTGTTTGGAGCGTCACAGCACTCCGTCTGCTCCGATTACTCGCCGAATCTCGTGTTTACAAGTACTGTTACTCCTGCTGTCACTTTTTCAATCTACCCTTCTCTGAGATTTTATTTCGTCCTACATAGATACTGGCTGCACATGACCCTCTGTGATATTTGTTGGGAATATTGGAACGTGTGATCGTCTTAATGTTAGACTATCGTTCTAAATTGTACTTGGGATTCTTACAATACGCACATTGGAAAGTGCGCTATCATTCCTTTGACCTCGACCCCCGGCGCTGCTGCCGGGGTGTCAAATGTACATCTAGCAGCCGTGTTTAGCCAGCCACGAAGAAGAAAACAAATTCTTGCTGGTTTGAGACGCTTTATCTTCTCCTGATACCCTATTTAATTTCCGTCTGCCACACACACGGGCCTTCTTTCGTCCGAAATCTCTCTCACTTCTTACGCCATGGTCTGACAATAATTCAGTACTGCACGATTCGTTTAAAGTATCAGGTTATTCATATCGACCTGGCATTTTAAAAAATGGTTCAAATGGCTCTGAGCACTATGGGACTAAACGTCTGAGGTCATCAGTCCCCCAGAACTTAGAACTACTTAAACCTAACTAACCTAAGGACATCACACACATCTATGCCCGAGGCAGGATTCGAACCTGCGACCGTAGCGGTCGCGCGGTTCCAGACTGTAGCGCCTAGAACCGGACCTGGCATTGTTCAACTTTGATCACTGTCGCTCTCTTCAAATTCAACGCAATTAAAGGGCAATCACGAGCCTAAGAGCTTGAAGGAAGTTGGGAAGACTACTGAAATACTAACTAGAAATCACAGAGATAATAAAATGTTAGTTATGGTACAAAATAATGCATATAAATGAAGCACCAGCTATTTTAAACAAAAGTGGTAACTGGTACAAAGGTAACCCGACTGGTAAAAGGTTACGTTGATTGACTGTACGTCAAGGTACAGGCCTGCGTATTTCCGCCATCTTGTGGCTCTTTTACAAAATGTAAAACAATTTCACAAAATTACGAAGTTTTATACCGACATAATTTTTCAAGATTTACCTCCCAGCCGAAATTTTTACAAAGGATCTAACCGTGTTCAGAAAGGCCAGACTAATACAGTTGGTGGAGTGTTTATTGCTGCCAAAACTAGTTTACGTTGCAGTGAAATTGAAGTAGATAGTTCCTGTAAGGTAGTCTGGGTCGAGGTTATAGTTGACAACTGGAATAAATTAATATGGGATTCCTTTTACCTACATCCCCCCTCCCCCAAACTCAAATGATACAACTACCGCACAGTCATGGTTCCGTAAGCCACCACAGACATGTTTCGATGATTGTATTAACCGTCCCGTCTCATAATCACATGGATGCATTAAACGTTAAGGCGATTTCTTTTCAAATAATAAACAGTTTACTTTTTTCCATCTGTCTCGTTTTTATTTGACTGCCCCGTATAGAACTCATAGGTTTAAAAAATGGCTCTGAGCACTATGGGACTTAACTTCTAAGGTTATCAGTCACCTAGAACATAGAACTACTTAAACCTAACTAACCTAAGGACATCACACACATCCATGCCCGAGGCAGGATTCGAACCTACGACCGCAGCGGTCGCGTGGTTCCAGACTGTAGCGCCTAGAACCGCTCGGCCACCACGGCCGGCTAACCGATAGGTACGTCCCCGCGGAGATGTCATGTTATGAAGATATAAACTTTATGGCATTGACTTATTTGCACTCCATGCATTAATGACGATTTTTTATGTAGTGTCATACTGAAACACTATAATGCAAATCATAACATTTTACGGCACAAGATTAGAGAGTAATGCAACGAATTTTCATTATACCACCATAAAAGTTAAGTGTTTCTTACAAGCAACAACACTGCACAGCATGGACGAATTTTTGTGAAATTTTCATGAAATCTATTAGAATTAGTTGCTCTAACTAAACCTAGTAATATTGTACCCTAATGCAATAATTTATTAGTTACCGATAATTGCTGTACGTCAGAAAACCACCCACTTATTTGTTAACCTTCGATTAGTGAAGCCACATAAAGGAACAAAAGAAGAGCGTAATCATGGAGCCAGTGATGCCTGTTTAATATCTGCATTCCTAAAAAGAGCAAGAAGATAATAATTAAATAGTGTAAGAATGGAATGTACATACGTGTGGTTGTTTTAATTAATAGCGACGTGCGCGGAGCTACCACTCTAAATCCTTTATGAGAAAATGCATAGCAAAAAAAGGAGAAATTTTGTACTAAATGTAATACAGTGACATATTAAAAGGTCTGTATCAGTTAATCAGAATTAAGGTACGGAATGCCTGCGTGCACAAACAATTATCACGTGGCATCCCTGCATGGTGGTATATCAACTACAGGCGCTGCATGACGAAATAAAGTTACTGAGTCAACAATGAAACTAACATAACTAAAATGGTTTATGTTCTGTGATCTAATATCAGATTGAATATGTGCTTCATAGGCAGTAAATGGACAAGTAAGTATTATTAGGCTGAACCAGAAGAGAGGAAACGCTAATGACAGAAGTCTCGGTTTTCAGAAATTGTTGGCAGAAATATCTGAGTCGAAATGACTGATAACTGGCTTAATAAAGAGGACTTAATTGCAGTACCTTTCATTACATTTGTGGCATAAATACCAAAACGTTTCTTGGAATGCATAGAAAAGGAGTAGAAAACATACTACGGTAACTGGATCACTTAGATTCATTATAATTCCGAACAACCGCAAATCATAGATAGAGGGGAATAATGGACACAAAATGGAAAAAAAATTAAACTCCTAATTTAAGACATAATAAGCTGTTCAGGAAAATCTACTGAGATTCATTGGAAGAATCCGAAGGACATGCAATCCGAAAACAAAGGAAGTAGGTTACAGTACACTTGTTCGCCCACTGCTTGAATACTGCTCAGCAGTGTGGGATCCGTAGCAGATAGGGTTGATAGAAGAGATAGAGAAGATCCAACGGAGAGCAGCGCGCTTCGTTACAGGATCATTTAGTAATCGCGAAAGCGTTACGGAGATGACAGATAAACTCCAGTGGAAGACTCTGCAGGAGAGACTCTCAGTAGCTCGGTACTGGCTTTTGTTAAAGTTTCGAGAACATACCTTCACCGAAGAGTCAAGTAATATATTGGTCCCTCCTACGTATATCTCGCGAAGAGACCATGAGGATAAAATCAGAGAGATTAGAGCACACACAGAAGCATACCGACAATCCTTCTTTCCACGAACAATACGAGACTGGAATAGAAGGGAGAACCGATAGAGGTACTCAGGGTACCCTCCGCCACAGACCGTTAGGTGGCTTGCGGAGTATGGATGTAGATGTAGAAGACAGAAAAGAATACAGCAGATGGGACAGAGAAGACTCACCTTCTTCGGCAGAGTTAAAAAACAGGTAAGATAGGTGAAAATGAAAATAGAGTAATAAGAAAAGATTGAGCTAAACAGTGTTTGGCCATAAAAGAAAGAAATAAACAGATCTGGGACAAAAAACTGATTGGGAACTTAGTGGTGAACGTCATGTTTATTGAACGCAAGCAACAAAAACAGTTTACACAAACTACCAGTCCAATTCACAGTACAAAATCCAGGCGCAGAAGTAGGCGTTGGTAAACAGCAGGCGAGAATCTAGCTAACACAAAAATCCGTATAATAATGGATGACATACTATCGTGAGAAGGAGGCAAGGAAAGAGGATCAGTGTCAGATTCCCGTGGACAACGAGTTCGTTACAGACAGCTCCCAGCTCGGATTTGGGACGTATGGGGAACGTATCCCGCTATGCCATTTCGAAAGGACCATCCTGGTATTTGTCTTAAAGAGTCCTGAGAGATGCTCAACTGCAGAAATTTTGAAAATATTTATTGTAACAGTCTCAGTTGTAATTTGTCACACTTGATAACCAGTTTTGATCACATTTAATGATCACCTCCAGATCTAATAAATCTCGAGTTATGAAAAAATGAGATTTCCTTAAAAAGGACATAGTCGAAAGCTGTAAAATAAAAATAAAATCACTAAAGAACACTTACTAGAACATTCAGCGTTATCCATCCAGAACTGAGTAATTTAACAAAGTTTTCAAATTTGCAACCATTCCCTCTTACACATTCTTCATTTCAGAATAAATCTCCTTTCGGCATATGTGACTTTGGAGCTATAAGATCTCAAGATTCACTCCATAGCTTGGTTCAGATGGTAGTGGCCGGGACATGATGTAACAAGTGGGGTGAGAGGCAGACATTAGACGATACAAAGGGGACCGATTCTGTGAGAAATTGAACCAGTTTAGCAGGTGGATAATCTGAATGGGTGCTGCAACAAGAGCTACACTGCTTAATCTCTAAAGTTCAGTTATTAACAGAATGAGATTTTCACTCTGCAGCGGAGTGTGCGCTGATATGAAACTTCCTGGCAGATTAAAACTGTGTGCCCGACCGAGACTCGAACTCGGGACCTTTGCCTTTCGCCGGCAAGTGCTCTACCATCTGAGCTACCGAAGCACGACTCACGCCCGGTACTCACAGCTTTACTTCTGCCAGTATCCGTCTCCTACCTTCCAAACTTTACAGAAGCTCTCCTGCGAACCTTGCAGAACTAGCACTCCTGAAAGAAAGGATATTGCGGAGACATGGCTTAGCCACAGCCTGGGGGATGTTTCCAGAATGAGATTTTCACTCTGCAGCGGAGTGTGCGCTGATATGAAACTTCCTGGCAGATTAAAACTGTGTGCCCGACCGAGACTCGAACTCGGGACCTTTGCCTTTCGCGGGCAAGTGCTCTACCATCTGAGCTACCGAAGCACGACTCACGCCCGGTACTCACAGCTTTACTTCTGCCAGTATCCGTCTCCTACCTTCCAAACTTTACAGAAGCTCTCCTGCGAACCTTGCAGAACTAGCACTCCTGAAAGAAAGGATATTGCGGAGACATGGCTTAGCCACAGCCTGGGAGATTTTTCCAGAATGAGATTTTCACTCTGCAGCGGAGTGTGCGCTGATATGAAACTTCCTGGCAGATTAAAACTGTGTGCCCGACCGAGACTCGAACTCGGGACCTTTGCCTTTCGCCGGCAAGTGCTCTACCATCTGAGCTACCGAAGCACGACTCACGCCCGGTACTCACAGCTTTACTTCTGCCAGTATCCGTCTCCTACCTTCCAAACTTTACAGAAGCTCTCCTGCGAACCTTGCAGAACTAGCACTCCTGAAAGAAAGGATATTGCGGAGACATGGCTAAGCCACAGCCTGGGGGATGTTTCCAGAATGAGATTTTCACTCTGCAGCGGAGTGTGCGCTGATATGAAACTTCCTGGCAGATTAAAACTGTGTGCCCTACCGAGACTCGAACTCGGGACCTTTGCCTTTCGCGGGCAAGTGCTCTACCATCTGAGCTACCGAAGCACGACTCACGCCCGGTACTCACAGCTTTACATCTGGCAGTATCCGTCTCCTACCTTCCAAACTTTACAGAAGCTCTCCTGCGAACCTTGCAGAACTAGCACTCCTGAAAGAAAGGATATTGCGGAGACATGGCTTAGCCACAGCCTGGGAGATTTTTCCAGAATGAGATTTTCACTCTGCAGCGGAGTGTGCGCTGATATGAAACTTCCTGGCAGATTAAAACTGTGTGCCCGACCGAGACTCGAACTCGGGACCTTTGCCTTTCGCCGGCAAGTGCTCTACCATCTGAGCTACCGAAGCACGACTCACGCCCGGTACTCACAGCTTTACTTCTGCCAGTATCCGTCTCCTACCTTCCAAACTTTACAGAAGCTCTCCTGCTAAGCCATGTCTCCGCAATATCCTTTCTTTCAGGAGTGCTAGTTCTGCAAGGTTCGCAGGAGAGCTTCTGTAAAGTTTGGAAGGTAGGAGACGGATACTGGCAGAAGTAAAGCTGTGAGTACCGGGCGTGAGTCGTGCTTCGGTAGCTCAGATGGTAGAGCACTTGCCCGCGAAAGGCAAAGGTCCCGAGTTCGAGTCTCGGTCGGGCACACAGTTTTAATCTGCCAGGAAGTTTCATATCAGCGCACACTCCGCTGCAGAGTGAAAATCTCATTCTGGAAACATCCCCCAGGCTGTGGCTAAGCCATGTCTCCGCAATATCCTTTCTTTCAGGAGAGCTAGTTCTGCAAGGTTCGCAGGAGAGCTTCTGTAAAGTTTGGAAGGTAGGAGACGGATACTGGCAGAAGTAAAGCTGTGAGTACCGGCCGTGAGTCGTGCTTCGGTAGCTCAGATGGTAGAGCACTTGCCCGCGAAAGGCAAAGGTCCCGAGTTCGAGTCTCGGTCGGGCACACAGTTTTAATCTGCCAGGAAGTTTCATATCAGCGCACACTCCGCTGCAGAGTGAAAATCTCATTCTGGAAACATCCCCCAGGCTGTGGCTAAGCCATGTCTCCGCAATATCCTTTATTTCAGGAGTGCTAGTTCTGCAAGGTTCGCAGGAGAGCTTCTGTAAAGTTTGGAAGGTAGGAGACGGATACTGGCAGAAGTAAAGCTGTGAGTACCGGGCGTGAGTCGTGCTTCGGTAGCTCAGATGGTAGAGCACTTGCCCGCGAAAGGCAAAGGTCCCGAGTTCGAGTCTCGGTCGGGCACACAGTTTTAATCTGCCAGGAAGTTTCATTTATTAATATTGGATGAAGCATAATTCTGATGTAATTGACTATTATGCTGATTACACTCTCAACGGCAAGCTATGACCCACTAACAAATGTCTGGCGCAGATGTTAGATCAGGTACTGCTGCTACAATGGCAGGTTACCCAGATTTAAACGAGTTTGAGAGCGGTGTTACAGTCGGCGCACAGGTGATGGGACACAACATCCCCGAGTTAGCGATGAAGAGGGGATTTTTTCGTACGACCATTTCACGAGTGTACCATGAATATCAGGAATCCGGTAAAACAAGAAATCTCCGATATCGCTGTGGCCGGAAAAAGAACGAGATCAACGATGACTGAAGAGAATCGTTCAACGTGTCAGAAGTGCAACACTTCCGCAAATTGCTGCACATTTCAATACTGGGCCATCAACAAGTCAGCGTGCGAACCATTTAACGAAACATCATCGATATGGGCTTTCGAAGTCGCACTCGCGTACACTTGATGACTGCACGACACAAAGCTTTACGCTCCGCCTGCCCGTCAACACCGACAATGAACTGTTGATGACTGGAAATATGTTTCCTGGTCGGACGAGTATCGTTTCAAATTGTATCGAGTGGATGAACGTGTACAGGTATGGAGACAACCTCATGAATTCATGGACCCTGCATGTCAGCAGGGAACTGTTCAAGCTGGTGGAGGCTTGTAATGGTGTGTGGAGCGTGCAGTTGGAGTGATATGGGATACCTGATACGTCTAGATACGATTCTGACAGGTGACACGTATCTAAGCATCCTGTTTGATCACCTGCGTCCATTCATATCCAATGTGCATTTCGACGGTGTTTGGCAATTCCAGCAGGACAATGAGACACCCCACACGTCCAGAATTGCTACAGAGTAACTCTTGGAACACTCTTCTGCGTTTAAACACTTCCGCTGGCCACCAACCTCCCCACACATAAGCATTATTGAGCATATCTGGTATGCCTTGCAACGTGCTGTACGGAAGAGAGCTCTACCCCGTCGTACTCTTACGGATTTATGGACAGCCCCGCAGGATTCATGGTGTCAGTTACCTGCAGCACTACTTCAGACATTATTGGAGTCCATGCTATGTCGTGTTGCGGCACTTCTGCGTTCTCACGGGGCCCTACACAAAATTAGGCAAGTTTAACAGTTTCTTAGGCTCTTCAGTGAATACTGTGTGTAGTGTTACGCTTCAGTTTCAAAGTGATTCATGTTGTAACTAAGTAAATAAAAGCACATGGCATCCCAAACTTTAAGGATAATTTAGTATAATTGAGTGCATTAGCCTACCCACCAGTTATTTTACAGCCTCATCTCGAAAACAATGAATTTAAGACCTTAGCAATATATCTCCACAGGGACTAGGATATCCGTAGAAATATCGGGTTAGTAGACTATTACAGATTCTCAGTGTTCCACCTTGATGTGGCAGAACTTACCTAAACCCTAACATGTCGTGCGTCTCCAGTACAAATGGGAAAAGATACAAGTCATTTGTTATAGTACAGAGAAGAGAAAGGAAGAATGTATTAAAATGGAGAGTGCGTGTGGCACTGGATAATAACTAGTCACGTTCGATGGTTAGCTTGGATAATGCTTGATCTGCCGGGAATTCCACAACCCCTACGTAACAATTATTCAATCAGTCTTCTTCCTGCCATATTGTCCATCCCTGGTGAGAGTATCTTTGAAGATTATCTTCTTTGAAGAAAGTTTTTTTGAGGAAGGAAGGCTTAAAATCAATAGTTAGGACAGTGAACAGTAGAAATGGCATAAGAGAACTGTACTAGCACTGTGTAGAGTCATGTTACAACGGTGTTTCAGGTGTATTTTAACTGTGTATGAACTGTGGCAACTTGTGTTACATAGTGGTTATTACTACGTTATCTTGCGTCCAGTGTACGAATGGATACTAAGAACTCAGTTTATATCAGCAGATACAGCAAAATATGTTCAAACAATGTTCGTGTGCGCTGTCCTTGGAGTGCTAATGCTAAGAAGATATCATTGTGCTACGAGACAACGCAGCGTGGAAGGCAGTGCAGCGGGGATCAGCGAGGTGCAGCAGATCATGCCATATGAAAGATTCAGTGACTGGGGGCAGTGAACGAGATCCATTAGCAGCTACGCCGGACCAGGTGCGTGGGCAGTCCTGAAAGCTGTACTTCACGCCAGCTGCCGTAAACGGCACCAGAGGCACAACTCAGTACCAGCACATGGAATAAGGCAGAGATGTGTATGTCTGACGCCTGCAACGAGTTGTTTGACGTATATAATGGCAGACAGAAAAAGTTAAATGGGGTTGAGCTGACAGGAGTTATTTGTAGTGGATATTATGTTAGGGAAATATGGCAAAAAGTTTGAAAAATTGCAAATAATGGCAGGTAACACGGGTATAGTAGTAGAACAAAACGAAGACTTGTCGCAAAAGATGAAGTCAAGATTGAAACCTATGGTGCTGCGTTTGACAAAAGTAGATCAAAGATAAAAAGACATGAAGGTTGTTGTTGTTGAGGTCTTCAGTCCAGAGACTGGTTTGATGCAGCTCTTGATGATACTCTATCCTGTGCAAGCTTCATCTCCCAGTACCTACTGCAACCTTCATCTTTCTGGATTTGTTTAGTGTACTTATCTCTTGGTCTCCTTCTACGATTTTTACCCTCCACGCTGCTCTCCAGTTCTAAATTGGTGATCCCTTGATGCCTCAGAATATGCACTACCAACCGACTTTCTCTTCTAGTCAAGTTGTGCCACAAATTTCTCTTCTCTCCAGTTCTATTCAATACCTCCTCATTAGTTATGTGTCCATCTAATCTTCAGCATTCTTCTGTAGCACCACATTTCGAAAGCTTCTATTCTCTTCTTGTCTAAACTATTTATCGTCCACGTTTCACATGTATACATGGCTGCACTCCATACAAATACTTTCAGAAACGACTTCCTGACACTTAAATTTATACTCGAAGTTAACTAATTTCTCTTCTTCAGAAACGCTTTCTTTACTATTGCCAGTCAACATTTTATATCCTCTCTCCTTCGACCATCATCAGTTATTTTTCTCGCCAAATAGCTAACCTCCTTCACTACTTTAAGTGTCTCATTTCCTACTCTAATTCCGGCAGCATCACCCGATTTAATTCGACTACATTCCACGATCCTCATTTTGCTTTTGTTGATGTTCATTTTATATCCTCCTTTCAAGACACTGTCCATTCCGTTCAACTGCTCTTCCAGGTACTTTGCTGTCTCTGACAGAATTACAATATCGTTGGCGCACCTCAAAGTTGTTATTTCTTCTCCATGGATTTTAATTCCTACTCCGAATTTTTCTTTTGTTTCCTTTACTGCTTGCTCAATATACAGATTGAATAACATCGGGGACAGGCTACAACTCTGCCTCACTCCCTTCCCACCCACTGCTTCCCTTTCATGCCCCTCGACTCTTATAACTGCCATCTGGTTTCTGCCTTTCGCTCCCTGTATTTTACCCGTGCCACCCTCAGCATTTGAAAGAGAGTATTCCAGTCAACATTTTCAACAGCTTTCTCTAAGTCTACAAATGCTGGAAACGTAGGTTTGTCTTTCCTTAATGTATTTTCTAAGATAAGTCGTAGGGTCAGTATTGCCTCATGTCTTCCAGTATTGCTACGGAATCCATACTGATCTTCCCCGAGGTTGGCTTCTACCGGTTTTTCAATTCGTCTGTAAGGATTTCGTGTTAGTATTTTGCAACCATGTCTTATTAAACTGATAGTTCGGTAATTTTTATATCTGTCAACACATGAAGGTTATCTAAGATAAAATCAGACTGGAGTTCACTGTCAATATGTATCATTACATCATGAAAGTTCGAAGTGAAGTTAAAGAAGACTTCGGTAAATTCTATGACGAATTTAATAACTTGCAATCATACTAGTAACGAAAGAAATATTAGAAGTGTGGAGTCAAGAAATACCAGAGAATAACATTGTTGTAGGGAAACAAAATATAAATCGAAATATGCCACCAGAATCATCCACCATATTCAAATCCGTGAGGCTGCGTGTGAGAAAAGCAACAGGAAGCAAGGTGAATTCTGTAACAATCAAAAAGCTTCTGACGTAGATTATCGCAGTGATTTAATGGGCATTCAAAGGGTAATAACCGTTGATTGGCGTACATTTAATGAGGAACTTATGGTACTAATATTACGAGCATGGCAGTTACCAAGGTAGTAAGGCTAATGTAAAACGAAACTGAAGGAGCGCAAAGTGAGGCTAATCAGAAGCTACCTAAAATAGAAACGGGAAAAGAGACTAAGATACCAATGCAGAAGCAGAGTAACGTTAGTGATACTTATCATATAAAGCATCTACAAGACACATATAATAAAGATAGAGATAGTGTGTATGGAACTGTAGAATTTTTGGTGAATGTCTCTACTGAAAATGAAAAATCTGTACTGTCTGTTTAAACAAACATGGTAAAATTGAATGAAGATATTAGAGACATATAGTCTGACGTTGACATTTCTAACGAAATGTCAGAAGACTTCCACGGATTTAACTATGACATTGTGTCTGCTGACACTTTGCCAAAGGAAAACAGCAGTGAAGAAACTAACTATGCAGCAAAGCAAAGCCAGTTTGTCATAAAAAAACGAAATAGTTGCGCGAAAATTTCGCTGAATGTCAGAAAAAACTTAATGGTAAGATAAGTGAACAAGCCGACAGTTTTTTTGAAATAAACAACAGTGATGAGCAGAATAAGCATGGTAGACCACTTGCCCGCGAAAGGCTAAGGTCCCGAGTTTGAGTCTCTGTGTGGTAGATAGTTTTAATCTGCCAGGAAGTTTCAACAATGATGAGCAATTACAAGTTCAGGCAGGCTGCAGTAATCAATCAGATTCTCACGGACCTTGTTTCTGGGAGTCGACAATGGGATTAATCTCATATCTATTCACTGTTCAGAAAGCAACAACGCTCTGTAGTTGTTATGAATTATTAAAACTTGCAACGAAATGAATAGTAGGCACCAAATGATAATGTAACAGACATAAACTAAAACCTATGCATTTTCGTAGTTACTGTATAATTATAACACACTTAAATCTTAAAAGTTAGTAAATGGGACACAAGACTGGCTTAGGTAACTACACACAGCTTTTCACATTCAGTTATTCATGCCACCAGACTTCTGAGATGAATAAGTTTGATTCAGTAGATATTTTCATCCCCTTTAAGCACCTACAGAATTCCAAACGACTGTATTTAAAAATTAGCTTACATCATCATTACTGCTTCAGTGTCACTACTTTCATTTGAGCTTTGATGAGCGATCTTATTCATCAAAGAATATACACGCTCCACTGGTGAGTTCGCACCGGGAAGACATAACATCTGTACCCGACACATATCTGTGACAGTTTCATTTCTATGCTCCATTTCTCTAATTGCATGTTAACTCTATCAAGAACAAGTAATAATCATTAACTTTCCGGTTTGGCAACACATTTTAAGAGACTCGTAGCATTTTAGTACCTCATCCCATGCAGGTACATGGTACAAAAGAACCCATTTGTAGTCTCAAAACAAACTGAATGACACAAGCACAGTTCAATATATTGTGCGCTGCTATAATAAAATTCACACGCAGTTTCAGTAAACTTAATAACGTAGATATCCCCCTGAGATTGGCTTAACGCACGTGTGGCATGAATCTCGTTTTTCGTTTTTCTGTCAAAGTCTTTCTTGAATCATGACGTGCTTTTCCGACCTTTAAAACTGTAATATGCCGCGATTCTACCTTCAGCACTGTCGCATCAAAAGTCCTATAAAACTCATACGAAATACGCATGTAAGCATTAGGATATCCGCTAAGCAAATCAAGCTTATACTAGCTTAAACACAAGCATTATTGAAGATCTCTAGGCCGTGTGAACGCATTTAATAATACAGCCTGTCACGGTATTTTAGATTAGGAACACGATATTGTAATAAACTATAGATACTTCCTAGAAATATAAAAAAAATATTCAAACCTCACATGACTGAGAATTTGATTTGATTTCGAAAAACCGGAACGTTTAGGGGTCCCAACAAAACTCGATGGCGACAAGGGTACTGGGTCCCAAAAATCGAAACTGCCCTGGTGAAATGTGGATGTCTGGTCATTTTATGTTAGTGAATTTGATAATAAGAAAAGCGAGTTTAGTAACAATAGTAGTACAGATTACGAGTCAGACGTTATCGAGCCATTGTACACCGATGTTAGTAATGTAATTGATGTACAAAGCGAGACCACTGTAGCTAGTAGTATAAATTATACACAGCAGTACAGTGGAGACGATTCAGTGCGTGATGGGCAATGACAAATTAACACTATTATTGTAAATATACTAACAGTTGGTAAAGAAGAAATGAATGGAAGTGAAGCTACTACTGGAACGTTAGACACTAAAATTAGTGAAGCTGTGAAAACAAAGATTGCAATTTGTGAAGTCAGTAGTGTTGAATATCCACTTCAAAATGTATAGATGGAGTGGATGCTTAAAGAAACATGTGAATTTAGTAATAGTATTTCCTATGTGAAAAAGACAGTACAAGGCTCATTCATGTGAATTTGAGAGAAGCAGCAGGAAAAGTGAAGAATTTTACTGAGATAGTAAATGAAAATGTGACTGTTAATGTCAACAAACGTTCAGAAAGGGTTAAATCCAAAATATAATCGAGATGTGATCATAGAGAAAGAGTAAGTAGCGTTAGTAGAAGTGCCGCAGAATGTTGCGTCATTGTATGATAATGTCGCAGTTTGTAATCGAATGGAACGTGTGTTCACAGACCTTCCTGCTTCAGTTAGAGGTTAACATTCCGAGTATGTGGACGCAACAGAAACTAGTCCAATCGGTTACATAGTCATTCAAAATCACTCAGATGAGATCAATAGTTACCAAAGGTAATTTTGGTGTCGTTATTTTGCATATGAAAGCAATAGATACAAAAGTATCTACAGTGTTGTTGGATTGCAGCAAATGGCGTCTGAATAAAATCCTCAGAAGGCATTGCACTTTTTGCAATCCTAGGTAACTGACTGTCACCAGTCACTTGACTTATTGGCTATCTTACTTAATTGTCCTTTCACATTGTCAGTACTCCTCATCTGTCATTAAAAATGAAATCTATAATCTTTATCGTTTCTCACAATCAAAGACGAAAAAGGGTGTTGTAACATGTGTGAGAAGTTTAAGAACAGTAAGTAAGCTTAGTTGAAGTGAGAACAGAGTACAGTAGGCTGACGTTGTATAACATAGTAGCAGTT
This sequence comes from Schistocerca gregaria, assembly GCF_023897955.1. Taxonomy (NCBI): domain Eukaryota; kingdom Metazoa; phylum Arthropoda; class Insecta; order Orthoptera; family Acrididae; genus Schistocerca; species Schistocerca gregaria. The sequence continues at coordinate 713,407,587 of NC_064931.1, forward strand.
GAATAGATAAACATTATGTAAACATATCATGAAAATATTGAGATATGACAGTATTACGGCAAAATGTTGCAATGATCTCCAGAGAACAAATAAACCAAAATTTTAAATTAGTCTGTATAGCTAAACAATATACAATTAAAAAACAACAATCAGTAGATATATTTATTAGAACAACACACCTCATCGTTTGGCATCAGCAGAAAACACTCGCCAGCTAACGGAAACAATACTGAAATATTTGTACTGTGGAACTATTTTCTTTCTTCTGATAACAAACACATACATGAAGGATGCAGTTATTTATTAATGATTAATGAGCACATATTATAAAATTAGATGAATGACGAACAGTAACTTCGCTTAACGAAGGTTTATTCAGCACACAAGAGCGCGGAGCGAACTGCCTCCGGCCAGAACACATTCGGTATATATACAGTTACAGAACATTCCAGTGCAGTGATTCTTCACATTTGTGGATACTTCTAGAACGTACGCGAACCGATTATAGAAATTAAAACGGTACAGTTCGTGGGAGTTTTGAACTCACGACCTTCCATTCAACAGCTCAATATTATTACCACTACAGCACAGTGATTGTTCTCCGCAGTTTCTTCTGCGACAGTGTGTAAAGGACGAATGAGAGACCTAAAGACCACGCATATAACTCTTTACTAAAAGAATTGTGTAACTGAATGCAAAAAATAACATTATATCTCCACTTATAAAATGAATGGAGCAGAAAAGAGATATGTGAGGCAAGCCATTTGGCAGCAGGCCTTACGGTGAATCTAAGGCACACTCGATGTGACGGTATACCATTGAACCCACATGAATCGTAGGAGGCCCGTACCATTAGTGTCACGTGGTAGATGACATATCAGCACTCAGATAAATATACGAGCTTTAAACACGAGAATAGAAATAGGAATTCAGATTGCAATGTTAAATTAAATTGAAAGACTTTTCTTTGGTTTGTATGATAATATTGGAGATGTTAATCAACAACATGTATTAGCACATTTTACTTTGTTTACGTGGTTCAGTAATTAATGCTGCTACTTTATATCTTTCATGTAGCTATGTACGAGTCCTATGTGCTGACCTTGGAGACGAGAAAAGTGAGTCAGAATAATAACTCATATTGCAGCCTCGGAAATCGAACGTTAATCAGTGCATTGTCACGCTGCGAATGACGGAGTCACGCCGCTGACACTGATAAAAAATACCAGTCCCCAGCAGCTATGTGAGTTAAGGAAATCCTTCGTCTCCATGTTCCCGAAAAGTGATTAAGAGTACAAGTTTCCTGAAAAAGAATATTAGGGAAACCAATGCAAAGTCATTAACAATTTGTTTAAGTGTAGTGCTCTGATAAAAACAGGACAGCATAGTGACGAAAATATTTTGTGATAAAGATAAGCGGATGACACTGACAAAAATAAATAATTTGTTTATAGCAAAAACATGGATTAGTTTTATAATATTCTAATTTGATTGCAAATTTGCTCTAGTACAATTCCAGCAGAAGTATTTTGTAGTAAATTGAGAGCTCTGTTCATCTCTTGGATAAAATGACATGCAGATTACCAATTACACTGCCCCACGCTGGGCGTCAAGAAACTAGTGAGTCCTTAAAAACACTCTGCTATAACACAGTACGCAAGTAACTAATGAGGTCGCCCCACGTTGTACCCAAAATTCAGCATGATGATTTCTATTCTCTCACATGAAATGATACCTAGATGACTAATGACACACCATGCTGGACCCCAAAAACATAGTAAATTGGGAAATTCTTTACGACATCACCGAGTGCGTGCATTGGCAACGAGATCATCCCACGTTGGGCGTAAAAAATATTACGAATTGAGAAGTCTCTGATCTCTTGCATAAACTGACATGAAGATTAATCATTACACCCCGGTTCCCAGAACTCCTGAAGATAAACTTTGACTGTGGGTAGTGTATCACAGACTCAGGACCTTTGACTGTTCAGAGATTTCACTAAATCCGCCCAAAGATGTAAACAACCACGTATGAGCAGCGCCTATTATACGTTTGAGGATGGGGGTAGTGGGGGGTTCCGACAGCCGAAGAGTTCCAGTCATTCCACCAGGAAGGAGGTACACAGTTCGTGTTGTCTGTAGTTCAGCCATGCCTAGACGGTCAATACCGCGGTTCAATCGCGTCCGCATTGTTACTTTGTGCCAGGAAGGTCTCTCAACAAGGGAAGTGTCACAGGCGTCTCAGAGTGAACCAAAGCAATATTGTTCGGACGTGGAGGAGATACAGAGAGAGACAGGAACTATAGACGATATGCCTCGCTCAGGTCACCAAAGGAATACTAATGCAGTAGATGACCGCTACCTGCGGATTATGGCCCGGATGAACACTGACAGCAACGTCAGCATGTTGAATAATGCTTTTCGTGCAGCCACAGGACATCGTGTTACGACTCAAACTCTGCGCAATAGGCTGCATGATGCGCAGCTTCACTCCACACGCCCATGGTGAGGTCCATCTTTGCAACCACGACACCATGCAGCGAGGTACAGATGGACCCAACAACATGACGAATGAATCGCTCAGGATTGGCATCACGTTCTCTTCACCGATGAGTGTCGCATGTAACCAATCGTCGGAGATGTCAGAGACGTTTTTGGAGGCAACCCGGTTAGGCTAAACGCCTTAGACACACTGTTCAGCGAGTGCAGCATGGTGGAGCTTCCCTGCTGTTTTGAGATGGCATTATGTTGGGCTGACGTGCGCCGCTAGTGGTTATGGAAGGTGCCGTAACGGCTGTACGATAAGTGAATGCCATCCTCCGACCGATAGTTCAACCATATCGGCAGCATATTGGTAAGGCATTCGTCTTCATGGACGATAATTCGCGCCCCCAACGTGCACATCTTGGAATGACTTCCTTCAGGATAACTACATCGCTGCACAAGAGTAGCCAGCATGTTCTCCAGACATGAACCCTATCGAACATGCCTGGGATAGGTTGGAAAGGGCTGTTTATAGGCGACGTCACCCACCAACCACTCTGAGGGACCTATGCCGAACCGCCTTTGAGGAGTGGCACAATATGGGCAAACAGTCCCGTGATGAACTTAAGGATAATATGCCACGACGAATACGAGCATACATCAGTGCAAGAGGATGTGCTACTGGGTATTAAAGGTACTGGTGTGTATAGAAATCTGGTCCACTACCTCTGAAGGTCTCTCTGTATTGTGGTACAACATGCAATGTGTGGTATTCATGAGTAATAAAAAGGGCGGAAATGATGTTTATGTTGATCTCTATTCCAATTTTCTGTACAGGTTCCGAAACTCTCGGAATGAAATTTTTTTATATTAGTATAATGTACCACATTTGGAGCCAATAATATAGCGAATAGAACTATAACTAAACGATTGGAACAGATTGTTTGGATGCCTTATACATGAAATGAATGCATTTATTTCCGTGCGTTTTACGTATCAAACGCAATGAAAACACTGTAAATCTCAGGGCCTATTTGACCAGGCGTGAATACGACTCAGTTATTAAGGGGAATGAAGAGAGGTGAAATATCTCACCAGTCTTCGCAGACGTTTGTTATTACGTGATGACGGCGGGAGGCGGTGGTTAGATACGGCGCATCGCCTCGGCGCTCTGTGGAGCTAGCTCTCCTATGTTGCACCCGGCTGTGCAGCGAAAGCGTTGACGGGTCGCCGTGTGTTGTCATAGCCGAAGCAGCCATATCCTGCTGACGGAAATTGGATGTTGGTGGTGGATGGCAGACCCCTCTTGTCCTCCTGCTTCCGCGCTGTCTTACCAGGTCCCTATACCCTCCTCATCTCTTTCTCAGCTCAATGACTCCTCGAAAATTTCCTCCTCTCGATGTTGTCATTGGCAGACTGACTTTCTATTGCCGTCCAATGACTGATTGCCGTTTCATTACCACGCCTCCCAGCGCACAGTGGAAATTCTTTATCTTTTGTGGGCTGGTGTGTGAATCACTAATTAGAGGCTTTTCACGATTTCATTTTCAAGGATGTTCCTAGCGTTGTTCGCACATTGTTTCGATCTTCTACTGTGCTGTAAAAGCAGCCACAGAAAACTTTTTGTTGCGGTTTTTCTATGTTTGATGACATGACAGTCTCATGTTTGCGCTTCTTCCAAGCTTGTTGTCGTTCGTGATTTGTAACCACTGTCTTTAATGTGTCCGGTTGAAGGATGGTACACCCACAGTTCTCAGGTAGCCTTGACTTACGGAATGTACTTCTCTACGGACGCAACAAGAAAACATGAACAACTGAATCTCTACTAACAACAAAAGAGAGCGTTCTGATCTGATAAGAATAACTGTTACTCTTTGAAAACAATTTTATGAAAGTGCAAAAGAAAGCACACAGTCTGTCGTCAACTATTAGTCTCCAATGTCGGAATCGGTTCTGGTCCCGATTGGTGGTGCACTGGCGTTGTCTCCCTCTGGTGGTGCTGTATCGGTGACCCGTTGTTTCCTGGGCGGTACACTCCGCTGGAGAGCTGCACGTGGCTCTCCTATATAGGTCGCCCGGTGTAGGGGTACCCGGAAGTAGCTGGCGTCATCTGGCTTCCCGGATGCGACATAGAGCCGGCTGTCCAGTGATCGTGGCGCCCTGTCGGCTGCAGGCGCCTGGCCTGTTGACAACCCGCAGAGCACTACTGTGAAGCGGCTTACCGGCACATCAGGCACCAGAGGTACACAGTAGTCTTTCCTGTTCAGCAGGCTGGCTGACCTCTTGCGTAGTTCTTTAGTTTCACACAACTCCCTGTGCGAACTCTTGGCGCTTTGTGTGTACACTCCCTCCCAGAACCTGTGGAAAGCTTGAATTCTCGTCACGTTTTCGTGTTTTAAGACAGGTAAAAACAGGTGTTCTCTGCTATAAGAATTCACGTGCCTTCACATGTGCAATATCGACGCTCCATCCCAATGGCTTCAGGGCCCCGTCAGTTTTCGAGATGCTACTCATTATCTACCACGCCCTCCGTAAGGTATCCATTCGTAAACGAAGTGAGGGCATTCTCTTGCCAACACCGTATATGGTTGTAGAATGGCTCCAGTGTCCATGTGTCGAGTGCTTGCCACATGGGATCCGACATACTCTTGGGCCACTATCGCTGTGATTCGACGAATCTGTCCTTTTCGTGAATATGAAGATTTTGTTAAGGAAGACTGAGACTCACGGTAAAGTTGTCCATTCATGTTCACTTGCTGTGTGCCACAAAAACTTCAAAAATAAAACAAAAACCTTCCGTAACACAAATACTTCACTCACTAATAGTGACACAAAAACTTGACTCACTAATTTGGGTTTTGTGAGGATATTACATTTTTAGGTATTCGCTCGAGTGTCAAGTCCAGTCGACTGTTTACACAAATGGTTGCCATTGATAGATTGATACAAGTCATGCATAAATAAACCAAGTTCAAAACACGTTAACAGCACATGAGTAATACAAATCACACTGAACGTCATGATAACGTCACAGATGTACTATCATTCGCTAAAGTACTCGAACAACCTGAATTGTGATCCGCCTGATTTGCATGCAACCCACATAACGTAGCTATCTAGTTGGTCCTCTAATCGCTTTGCGGTAAAGTCGTTCGACTATACAAAATGGATACCACGAGAGACATAGCAAACACTGTTCTTTAAGGCAATCAGTGCAATGTAACATCGCACCAAGATACTACAAAAATTAGAAAAACACGTAATTAGAGATGAGTTAGTCCATAACGCTTGTACAGGTTACAATGATTTTCAAAAGCGTTACCATCTCATTACAATCTGAAACAACTGACTATGGTGCATAGACTATGTAGCAATCTTTAAAAAAGTAAAAGTTTGCATGAACAAGATATTCTGAGACAATGTCTGGACTAATAAAAGTCTATGACAGTACGAAGTATTTTTCCTCTGTATAAGGTCTTCCCGCACCTGCTAAATGCCCCAGCGACGACTGGTTTTTGCATAAACTGGTCTGAACTATAAATGATATGACGAATTTTTTTGTTCTGGATCTGAACACAAACTCAGCACTACTAACTAAAATACACTTTCGCACCTCCCGGGACTTGATCAAGGCTACGAACATCAATGCTGACTAGCCGTGAAGAGACATGAAATATAAAGGTTTTCACCAGTTTTAGTTAACACATCTGAACTTGAAACGAAATGACGAAATTATTTCTACTGCATCAAAACCATTATTGCCCTGTTAACTAACCACGAAAGACGTTTCATCTACTCTTCTTCACAAGTAACCAAGTATGCTTGTGCTGAAAATTGGAAAGACGTTTCATCTACTCTTCTTCACAAGTAACCAAGTATGCTTGTGCTGAAAATTGGAATGCTATGATTTAAAATTTTGTGACGGGATTTTCTACCCAGCACATTATCGGGTTGATAACTAAGTGAAGTCAGTTGCTAAAAATCGAATTTATTTACCAGCAGCGAGCTGTATCAGTCTGAGATAAGGGTACAATTCGTTTTGCTTGCCCAGAAATCGAACCCGTTGCGTACTGTCGCTGTTTCCCATCCATAAATAGGCGTAAATTATTACCTGCCTGTTCATCAGTAGTGAGATGCTCGCATGTTTCACTAGAAATAACAGGACCTATCGTTATTGTTGACTATTGATGAACAGACATTAAATATGCAAATTATTTTTCGGTTGTAGGTCAGTGTGCACGCTAGGGCGTAAAATGAAATGATGAATATGTTTGTCTTGGACCAGGATTGCAACCCAGATGCGTTCCATTCCTAGCGATCCGAATTCGAAATCCAGTCGAGAGCCAAAAATTGCAACGTCTCAAGTTCTAATTAAATATGAACGCTTTGTACGAAATAACCATGCCTAAATTAAATTAAATAAACTCTTTTTAGTGCTAGTTTATTGTAGACCCAGTTTGTGCCTCCTGCTGCCGTCTTTGTTATGGCGCCATTTAAACAGGCTCTGATGCTCCTAGAAGCTCTCTTTATTAACTGGTTAATTACGTGCTTGTTTCTAATGCAGGTATTATTCAAATCTCATGGCTGCGTGATATAAGGACCATTTTAGTCTTCATAGCTCTATTTCGATGCCAATATGAAATTTTTTCTATGACAACTAATGTTTTAGTTCGAGAAATACAACTGCAGCGTGTGAAGTTACCAGATAATTATATAGTTACTGTCACGATTGCCATTATTATCTTCATTATACGGCCACTACACACGTGACTGAAGGAAAAGTATATGCTCTTTGATCATTTTTAGAACCATGTGCCCAAGTATAGTAATTATGTGGTCCCTTCCATGTATAGTGAATACTTATCGATTTATTGTCAGAAAGATCCAATTCTTCGTTGCCTCCTTGTCGCCTCAATCGTAGACTCGTCAGCTAAACAGCGACTGAAATAGCGAAACCAGTAGCAGTTTCTGTTGAAATGAGCTTCCTGGAATCAACATTATTCATTTGATACCTTCTATATCATCCTCTAAGGGAGAATCTTTAAGAATATTTAATGACAATGATAAGATATTAGTGAGTGAATTTAGAAGGAAACTTCTGCACCACTCCAGGAAGTAATTTGAAGGCCACATTGCTACATAATGTATGCTGCAATGTTGCCAAATCTCCGTTAGTCTGGTGACAGGCAGAAGACGCCTGCAAACGCGAAAAATTTCTTCAGCTTGTAACCATAGACAAGCTCGGGCAACACAGACGTGGCAGGGCTGGCGTTGGCTCTAACGCCGGTTGCTACCACTTTGACGGGGACCTGAATTAACAAACGTAAAGGCCCATTAGCTACCGATTGCAACTTTAGCATCACATATAAATATCAGGGGAATAATTTACGGGGCCCTGCTTTTAACCAGCTGTCGTAGCAATTTTTGTTGTTGTAAGTAGGCTGTTTAGGTTTTTTTATTGGTAACGCCGCCGCCACCTAGCGCTCTGTATGAAAATCACTGGCTGTGCCGTGTGCAGTCTGTGGCTGGTTGGCATTGTTGTAATACTCGCCATTGTAGTGTTGGGCAGAGGCAGCTGGATGCTAACAGCGAGTAGCGTTGCGCAGTTGGAGGCGAGCCGCCAGCAGTGGTGGATGTGAGGAGAGAAATGGCGGAGTTTTGTAATTTGTAAGACTGGATGTCATGAACTACCATATATATTTTGACTATTAAGGTAAATACACTGTCTGTTCTCTATTAAAATCTTTCATTTGCTAACTATGCCTGTCAGTAGTTAGTGCCTTCAGTAGTTTGAATCTTTTATTTAGCTGGCAGTAGTGGTGCTCGCTGTATTGCAGTAGCTTGAGTAACGAAGATTTTTGTGAGGTAAGTGATTTGTGAAACGTATAGGTTAATGTTAGTCAGGGCCATTCTTTCGTAGGGATTTTTGGAAGTCAGATTGCGTTGCGCTAAAAATATTGTGTGTCAGTTTAAACACAGTCGTGTATAAATTGTTCTAAGGGAACGTTTCATTGTTATGTCTTATAAGAAGTGTAAACTAAAAATAATTATTCTCCAGAAGCGATTGGGTTCTGTAGTATCACCTGACGCCGTTAACAGGATGAGAAAATAATATTCTTTTTGCTATTAAATACGTGAAAATAATTTTTATTACGTAGGAATTCTATGGCACTATTGCTGACACATAATAAAACAGGTGAAGCTACAACATGACACTGATTACAAAACGCGAACATCAACAAAGACATTTCAAGTGCGAATAACACGTTTTTTATCTACATCTATATTTCACAAGCCACATAAGGTGTGTTGTACTGGGCACTATGCATATCACTATCATTCCCCCATTTGTTTACTCCAGATGCGAATATTTCGTAGGAAGAACGATTGCAAGTAAACCTCTATGTGCGCGAGAACCTCACTAATTTTATCCCCATGGTCTTTCCTCGTGATGTAAGTAGGAGGAATCCATGTATTAGCTGAAGATTCATATGTCGTCATCTCTCAGTATTATACAGCTCTGCATACCGCCATGTGGGATCCCTCTGATGCAGCGTCTGCAACTGAATGTGACTAAGCATCTCTGAAACGTTCGTGCTTACTAAATAACCGTGTAAATAACGGTGTTAATTTTGTTTGGCTTTTAGAGTGATGAGTAGCTTTCAAGTATTTGTCACACGACTGATTTGTAAGCTATCAGTTAGCACACCTGAAACTGAAACTAAATGACAAAATTTTTGTGCTAAATCAGGATCCCTATCTCTCTGTTAACTAACCACGAAAGACCTTTAATATACATTCCTTCAAAAGTAACCACGCGAGCACGTGCTGAAAATTCAATGGTGTGATGTAAAATTTAGCGCCAGGGTTTTGTACCCAGCATGTTATCGGATGGGTAACTAAGTAAAATCAAATGTTAAATATCGAATTCTCCAGCAGCGAAATTTATCAATATGTAATAACGATACACTCATTTTCTGCCCAGTAAACGAACCCGGCTCCCACTGTCGCCCTTAAACAGTTATAAAGTATTAACTGCTTGCTCACCAGTAGTACGATGCTCACATATTTGACTAGAAATAATGGCAGCTATCGTTATTGTAGACATTCATGAAGGGACGTTAAAAATGAATATTATTTTTCGTTGATACTTCGGTGTGTACACACCAATGCATACAAGGAAATTATAAATATTTTTGTACTGGACCAGGATTCGAACCCAGATTTGTTCCATTCATAGAAAACCGAATTCGAACTCCACTCCATCATCAAAATTTTCTACGTCTCAAATTTACAATAAGTATGAGCCCTGTGAACGTAATGCCCATTGGGTCACTAAATGAAAAAAAAAAAAATTGTGCACGTTTACCCGAACAGAATTTCTGTCTTCTGCGTCTACCACCTTTCTTGTGGCGCAATTTAAACAGGCTCTGACCCTGTTTCTGGTGAAGGGATATGGTGTTTATGCGGATTCTGAACTATAGTTCTAGTTCAGATGGCTCTGAGCACTATGGGACTTAACGTCTGAGGTATTCAGTCCCCTAGAACTTAGAACTACTTAAACCTAGCTAACCTAAGGACATCACACAGATCCATGCTCGAGGCAGGATTCGAACCTGCGACCGTAGCGGTTGCGTGGTTCCAGACTGTAGCGCCTAGAACCGCTCGGCCACCCCGGCCGGCTTGAACTATGGTGTGAGATAATATTCTTCATTTGGCGTTACCAGAGATGCAGTAGATCTGTTAGTGAGTGTTAAAAACGAATGACCTAGGTGAGAGTCGAACCCGCACTACGCAGTTATCAAACTAGGATCCACAACTACACTGTAACAATAATTTCGTGTGCAATACATACCGATTGCGGAATTTAAGAAATTAAGGCTCTACATCAATTCCGGTTCAGGTGGTCCAACTTCATACACCAGCAGTGTGGTCGTGATGCCGACTGCATTGTTCTTTTCACTTGATTCTGTAATCACTGAAATAAAATCACATAAGCTCCCAACACGAGAGGTTTAATTTCGAGCCTCCATTCCTGCTAGGAGATTTGTTTTCTTATTGATCAACTCTTTTTCTTCCTGCCAGCGAAATGTGACAAAATGTGGCCTGTAATAGATCAACAGCCCGCTACACTACTGGCCATTAAAATTGTTACACCAAGAACAAATGCAGATGATAAACGGGTATTCATTGGACAAATATATTATACTAGAACAGACATGTGATTACATTTTCACGTAATTTAGGTGCATAGATCCTGAGAAATCAGTACCCAGAACACCCATTCAGCTTCAACACGATACCATAGTTCATCAAGAGTAGTGACTGGCGTATTGTGACGAGCCAGTTGCTCGGTCACCATTGACCAGACGTTTTCAATTGGTGAGACATCTGGAGAATGTGGTGGCCAGGGCAGCAGTCCTACATTTTCTGTATCCAGAAAGGCCCGTACAAGACCTGCAACATGCGGTCGTGCATTATCCTGCTCAAATGTAGGGATCCGCAGGAATCGAATGAAGGGTAGAGCCAGGGGTCGTAACACATCTGAAATGTAACGTCCACTGTTCAAAGTGCCGTCAATGCGAACAAGAGGTGACCCAGACGTGTAACCAATGGCACCCCACACTATCAAAAAATTGTTCAAATGGCTCTGAGCACTATGGGACTTAACATCTATGGTCATCAGTCCCCTAGAACTTACAACTACTTAAACCTAACTAACCTAAGGACATCACACAACACTCAGCCATCACGAGGCAGAGAAAATCCCTGACCCCGCCGGGAATCGAACTCGGGAACCCGAGCGAGGGATGCGTGAACGCTACCGCACGACCACGAGATGCGGGCCCACACTATCACGCCGGGTGATACGCCAGTATGGCGATGTCGAATACACGCTTCCAATGTGCGTTCACCGCGATGTCACCAAACACGGATCATGATGCTGTAAACAGAACCTGGATTCATCCGAAAAAATGAAGTTTTGTCATTCGTGCACTCAGGTTCGTCATTCAGTACACCATCGCAGGCGCACCAGTCTATGATGCAGCGTCAAGGGTAACTGCAGCCATGGCTTCCGAGCTGATAGTCCATGCTGCTGCAAACGTCGTCGAACAGTTCGTGCAGATGGTTGTTGTCTCGCAAACGTCCCCATCTGTTGACTCAGGGATCGATTCGTGGCTGCACGATCCGTTACAGCCATGCGGATGTGATGCCTGTCATCTCGACTGCTAGTGATACGAGGCCGTTGGGCTCCAGCACGGCGTTCCGTATTACCCTCCTGAACCCACCGATTCCATGTTCTGCTAACAGTCATTGGATCTCTACGAACGCGAGCAGCAACGACGCGATACGATAAACCGCAATCGCAGGTATATCTCTTCGTCTGACGGCAATATGTAAGTACTTATCCTAAGAGGCATCACAAGTTGTGTTCGTATAGCTGTAGAGATCATTATGTGAAGCAAAGTTTAGCACCTGTAGGCATGGTTCTGCTAGAAATACAAAAGTGTTATATACTGAAGGCTGAGCTCATCTTGAAACTGATCCGTATTTATAATACGGAAGCTGCTGGAGATTAAATGTTCTTGATTTTCTCCACAGAGCATTCGAAGCCGCGTACACACAATACTACAAATAATGTAAACGATAAAAGTAGCATTGTCCATTTAAACTAATAACTCCTTGTTTACATCAAATTAAAAACTAATTTTAATGGCAGGATTCGTACCTCATTCTGAGAGTTTTCAAATCGAGCGCTTTAGCCACTACGTTAACCCTCCACTGGCTGAATGTGTTGTTACAGAGGTGCTTTGGGAAGAGCACCATGACCTGAATCACTACATGAATCTAAATGTTTTAAATCTCTGTAAACGATTTCAGTATTACTATGGATGAAGATTAGAGACAAAATAATTGCCATGGTACTCAAAATAATACTTAAGAGGAACATTTTTACGAAATATTTTTCGTATCATGTAGACGGGAATGAATGTGACTTCTGAGGCGAAGAATGTGTTGTCCCGCGTGTATGGCACTTCGTTTCCTCTTGCCTTGTCACTAGGTTCTTACCTGCAATGTCGTAGCTCAAGGAATTCGATATAGGTCGCATTCTTGAGCTTTATGAAGATGGATACTGTATCAGCGCCATTTCCCGCGCACTAGGATACAGAAAATCTATGATTCATCTCTGGGTAAAGAGGAAGGTGGATGAAGGTCACGTCAACCGCCGTCGTCGCCTTGTTAGTCCACGGACTACCACGGAGTATGAAGGCAATAGTATACTCCTATGCAGTAATGACAACCCATTCAGGGCCAGCACAGAAATAAGGAACATCCTTCAGCTGAGCGTGAGCAGGTCGACCATACGACGACGTCTCAACGAGAAGGAAGGTATGGACGAAAATCCGCAATTATGGAAATGTTAAAAGAGCAACATAGGGCTGCCAGGTTAAACTTCGCTCAGGAGTACAGGAATAAGTCTCTTTCATACTGAGAGCAAGTTATATTTACGGACGAGAAGGTGTTTTCTACTACACCAAATAGTTCTGTCCTTGTATATCGTCCACGTGGAGCGAGATTTGACAGGAGCTATGTTCATAAGAAGCAAAGGTGTGACCGAACCTCTGTCACAGTTTGGGGATGGATATCAGCAGATGGTTGTGGCGTTTTGTGGGAACGGAACCTTCCGCTTGCTACTGCCAAATACTGGAGAACATAATGCTTCCTTTTTTTCGTCAGAGGTTTTCGTGAGACAGTATAATATTCCAACATGACCGTTCCCCAGTCCACACAGCGAATTGTGTAAAACAATAGTTTCAAATGAATGGAGACATCGATCTCCTGGACTGGTCTCCAAAAGGTGCTGAACTCAAACCTGTAGAACACGTAGGGAAGAGATGAAGAAAATTATTTGGTGTGGAAGACCTACACCAACAACCAAGGCAGCGCTGTCCGAAGCAGTTCATGATTCATGGGAAGAGCTGCCGCAGAATAACAGATTCATCAGGAAACTTGTTGTCTCTGTTCCCCGGCGGCTAAATGCTGTTGTAGAGGAGGATGAAAACTGGACACGATACTGAATCCATTGTGTCATTAGGGAGGTAACATTCGGACAAAAAACGTTTTGTTTACCCTTCGATTACTCTTATTGAGTATTTACGTTACTATGAACAACAGGAAAATGTGTTTGCCTTAAACCTTTTTCAAATGAAGGTGTAATATAACTAAATCGGAAACGATTGATCATCACCAGCTAAGAAATTTAATTGAAAGAAGAAGACCATAATATATACACAACTCAATTAGTCTATTTCACTCTTTTTCAGTCATTTAAAGGACTATTGATTTTAAGTTATTTTGTGATCATTGATCGAGAAGTTCAAAATGATTATGAGAACAATATTTCTTTTCACATGGCAAATGACGTCAAATCCGACGAGGCCATCAAAGTGAAAGAATTAATGTTGTTTGACGTCAATGAGAAGGCATATTACTTTGAGTTATTCGTGCAGGCAGGAGTCCAGGACCGACGGGAGCATAAAAGAAAGTTTATTTTTATTTAATACTGAGTGGAAAACACAATACCGAAAGCGAATAATCAGAAAATTGCGAATATGACTCGCACTATGTGAGTTCTGTACAAACACAGTTACGTACTTAGATAACATAAATTCCTTTCGCTTAATGCCTTGGTGCAAGTTTTTGTATTGGACGCCACTTCGGTGACTTGTGTGTCCCTTAACTACTCCAGTCATCCAAACGGGGAGAAGCCAAGTACAGTTAAACGGCTAAACCGAAACACGCGACATTTCTGGCCAATCGTTACATCACTGAGAGGTGAACACTAGGTTAAAATGAAGACTGAAAAATCCATGGTATAAACTTATCTAATCGCACCCGTGAATTTTACCGCTAAACCAACAGGCCCAATACTTCTGACTAATAGTCGTCTGTAGCTTTTATGGACCATGTTTACGAGCATCAGAACGTTTGACACACCAGGCTGTATCTTTTGAGAGAAGTAAATTAAGAGCTAATTTATTTACACAGCCACGGGACCATAGACCTTAGCACGTGGCACAAATTTCTGCTTCATATCTTTACATGTCCTGAGAACAAGAGGTCTTAGAAGACGGAAAGACAGGCAGATGGATAACAAATGGTAAAGAAAATGTATTTTTTAAGTGGCATATCATTACAAATCAACAATTTTCGATTTATTCCTTTACTTGTACTTCATTACTTTATGTATCTGCACACACAGCTAAATTCCGAACTTTTGTGCTAGTTCTGTGACGCTCCAGTATGACTGTGGAGTGAACATAGATAAAGAGCATTTAGCGTCCGAATTTACATAATCTGTTGAATATCCTTAACGACTTGCGATACTTTGAATTAATCAGACAGACGGTTTTTGTACCTTTATCGTGATACGCTGTATTTCATTTTTCTGAGTATAGTGCATACTAAATAAGGACTTTAGTTACTTCTGTTTACATCGTCCCCCCTATAAATCATCGCATGAACGACAAAATAAATATAGAACAACGTGACCACGGGATAGTTCAAATAGCTCTGAGCACTATGGCACTTCTGAGGTCTCAGTCCCCAAGAACTTCAATTACTTAAACCTAACTAACCTAAGGACATCACACGCATCTATGCCCGAGGCAGGATTCGAACCTGCGACGGTAGCGGTCACGCAGTTCCAGACTGTAGCCCCTAGAACCGCTCGGCCATCCCGGCCAGCCCACGGGATAGTAAATCTACGGAAATCATTAATCAGAATAATGGGTACTGCACCTGCAAGTATACGAACTGGATTATACACAAAGTATGCGAAAGATCTTGCTCCTTTCCTAAAATCATTTTACCGTAGATGTCCTGATGAGCCATCCTAATGCATGAAAAAAAGCACAGGTTATTCTCATTTTCAGGAAGGGTCGTCCAAAAAGAAAACAGTAGACACAGGTGCCCAGGTAGGTGCCATGTTCCTTGACTTCATATAATCTCGACTTCTTACAGTCGTTTGACCAATACTTAAGTACTGCGCATCATTCTGAGATCCGTACCAGGAACGATAGCCAAAATAGAGAAGATCCAAGTAATCCTTTAGGTACTGGATTATTTGGTAAGTACGAAAGCGTCAGAGAGTTGCTCATTCAGTTTCAGCTGAAGACGCTGCAAAAGAGGCAGCCACCACGGCGGTATGGTCTACTTTTAATACCTAGACCGTAGGTAACTTGAATAGTCGGGCAATAAATGGCTTCTTCCTATTTATGTCTCGCAGAAATATCGTAAAAGCAAAATTAGAGACATCAGAATGGACATAGATGCTTACGAGCAATCGTCCTTCCCACGAAACATTCGTGTCTGGAGCAAACAATTGGAGTAGTGATAGTGATGTAGAACGTGCCCTCTATAACACACCGTAACACGGCTTGTGAGATGTAGATGAAACAATGTGTTATTCGCAGTTTATGAAATGTCTTTGTTGATGTTCGCGTTTTTTAATCAGTGTCATGTTGTGGTTTCATCTGTTTTATTATGTGTCAGCAGTAGTGCCAAAGATAACCTACGCAATAAAAATTATTTTCACGTATTTAATAGCGAAAAGAATATTATTTACTCATTCTGTTAACGGCGTCAGGTGATACTAAAGAACCTAATCTTATAAGACGTAACAACAAAAACTGCTACGACAGCTGCTCAAAAGGAGAGCCCCGTAAATTATCCCCCCGATATTTATATCTGATGTTCAAGTTGCAATCGGTAGCTAATTGACCTTTACATTTTTTAATTCACGTCCCCGTCAAAGCAACCGGCGTTAGCGCCAACGCTAGCCCTGCCACGTCTGTGTTGCTAGCTTGTGCTATGGTTACAAGGTAAAGAGACTTTTTGCGTTAGCAGGCGTCTTCTGTTGCAACGGTCTAATGGAGATTTGGCAACATTGCAGCATACATTTGGCAGTAAGGTGGCCTTCGAATTACTTCCTGGACTGGTGCAAAAGTTTCCTTCTAAATTCACTCACTAATATCTTATCATTCTCATTAAATATCCTGAATGATTCTCCCTTAAAGGATGAATAGAAGGTATGAAATGAATAATTTTGATTCCAGGAAGCTCATTTCAACAGAACCTGCAGCTGGTTTTGGTATTTACATCGCTGTTTAGCTGGCGAATCTCGATTGAGGCGACAAGGAGGAAAGGTTACTTGTAGGTGGCTGCTAGCGTAAGGCTAAAATGTTTGGACATAAAATTGCAAACTGCGCTTGCTGTCGGTGCAAATACTGGTGGTGACAATACTTTCTCCTCCTCTGTAAAATAGAATCTCGATGGCAGGTCAACAATAAGTAAAGACATCGAATAAAAACCTCTCCGCCATTATATCGCTACCTCCATTCTCTAGTACGTGTATGTATAGAAACAACATTTACAGAATTGCACATCACATGTCAATCCCTTTTTTCTGCTTCTGTCAACCATATTGACTTAAATGTGGCACTGAATGATTTTTTAACTTTGTCTTCCTAATTCGTAATGATCTGGGGTATTTTGCTTTAAGAAGGCAGACTTTTTTGTACGGTTATCATGATAAGTTGTAATCCATTTTTATTACTATACATCATACTGCCTATTGTCTTTTCGGTAGTTTATTAAACACGACACAAAAAAATGAGGGAGATATTAATCAGCAGCAGTGCAATTCCCATATGAATCACAACAGTCTGACCAAGTGATCTGTAAGCATACGCTTGACATTTGAATAGTGTTTTACCTCCAGATTTCGCATTTTACAAGCATCGTTGCTAAGCGCAAATAAATAAAGAAAAGCAACGCGATTTATGCTCTCAAACAGAGGTTTCAGCAATTAATTTAATTTTAATGTGATTAACGAAACATTGGAGATTTCCGACATTAATTCGAAAAGTATTCCCTATACTTGGAACGAAATACATAGTATATTTGGGTAGATGGTTCTAAAAATTATCAAAGAGTATATGCCTTTCCGTCAATCACATGTGTAGTAGCAGCATAATGAAGATAATAATAGCAATCATGACAGTAACTATATAATTACCTGGTAACCTCACATGCTGAAGTTCTATTTCTCGAACAAAAACATTATTTGTGATAGAAAAAATTTCACATTGGCATCAAATAGGAGCTACGAAGGCTAGAATGGTCCTTATATCACGCAGTCATTAGATTAGTATAATACCCTCATTAGACACTAGTGGGTAATTAACCAGTTAATCGAGAGAGCCGGATTTTTTCATTGCTTCTAGGCGCATCATCGGACACAACGGCACAATCAGGACGTCGGCGACTGTGGGTTGCAGAGGTCTGCCGGGATGATCGTAGACTGATAATTGTGGGGTTTAGGTTCGATTCTCAGACATGGCGTCCATTTTTAAAATTCAAGAAAAGATCTAATTCATCCATGGTAACGCCAAGTCCAGAATATTAGGTCGTACAGTGGTTCAGAATCCGCATTAAACACAATATCCCTTAAGTACCAACAGCGTCAGAGGCTGTTTAAATGGCGCCATAACAAAGGCGGCAGCCGCCGAAGGCAAAACTCTGTCGCGAATAAACTAGCACTAAAAAGTTTGTTTCATTTAATTTAGGTATGGTTATATTTAATTAGAACTTGAGACGTTGCAATTTTTGGCCCTCGACTGGAATTCGAATTCGGATCGCTAGGAATGGAACGTATCTGGATTGCAATCCCGGTCCAGCACAAATATATCCATAATTTCATTTTAAGCCCTAACATGTGCACACTGACCTACCACAGAAAAAAATTTACATATGTAATGTCTTTTCATGAATAGTCAACAATAACGATAGGTACCGTTATTTCTAGTGAAACATGCGAGCATCTCACTACTGGTGAGCAAGCAGTTGATTATTAACGTCTATTTATGGATGGGAAACAGCGGATTCGATTCCTGGGCAAGCAAAACAAATTGTACCCTCATCTGATATTGATGCAGCTCGCTGCTGGTAAATAAATTCGATTTTTAGCATCTGACTTTACTTAGTTAACAACCTGATAAAGTACTGGATAGAAAATCCTGTCACAACATTTTAAATCATAGCATTCCAATTTTCAGCATAAGCATACGTTGTTACTTGTGAAGGAGAGTATATGAAACGTCATTCGCGGTTAGTTAACAGGACGATAATGGTTTTCATGCACTAAAAATAATTTCGTCATTTCGTTTCAAGTTCAGATGTGTTAACTAATACTGGTGAAAAAATTTCTATTTCACGTCTTCTTACAGCTAATCAGCATTGATGATAGTTGCCTTGATCAAGTTCCGGGATGTGCGAAATTGTATTTTAGTTAGTAGTGGCTACGTCTGCTTTTGTTCTGTCCAGATCCAGAACAAAAATTTTCGTCATGTCATTTATTTTTCAAACATGTGGGCAAATAATTCTTCATGAATAATTAGTACAGTGACGTTACTGATTAATACTCCATTGATATTGCGGTTTCTATAGAGCGTTTACCGCTGTTTATCGCGTTTTCTTTAACTAGCTCCTTTAACGACTAGTTTATGCAAAAACTAATCGTCACTGCGAAATTTAGCAGTCGCGGGAAAACTTTATACAGAGGAAAAATACTTCGAACTGCGATAGACTTTTATTAGTCCATACATTGTCTCAGAATATGTTGTTCATGCAATTATTTACTTTATTTAACAACCGCTACAAAGTTTATGTGCCATACTTAGTTGTTTCGGACTGTAATGAGATAGTCACGCTTTTGAAAATCATTGTAACCTTGTAATGGTACTTGAATTACGTAAGCATTACGGCACGTCACCTCAACCTCTCAATACCAACAATATTCTATTGTGTTTCTGGAAAATAGTTAACATATTTCTGTGACAACATTCAGATTTGATTTCATTAATGTAGAGGTACTTTGATACATCGATATGTTTATATTGCAATGATATTATTCTTATGTGTATTCTTTCTTTTGTCACTATCATCTTTGACGTTCTTGTAACTCTCATTTTTGAGCGCGTAAGCGGTTATTAGAGAGTCAAGTCTTGATCGTCATGTTGAAAAGACGCAAATTGTAGTCATTTTGTGAAATGCGAACTTGAACAGTGAGGAAGAGATTTCCAAGTATGTTTTATATTGTGAAGTGATGGTGCAACAAAAGTAATAAAAAAGAAGTGTAACTTAAATTCGGAGTGCTGATTACTTTTTTTTTACATCACCATTGTCCTAACTTGCAGAAGTTTAATCTTCAAGAATGGATTACGAAACACATGTATAAAACTTTTGAATATCGCAGAATAACACCTAGGCCTCTTTGCATCCGAGCTTGTAATCATCACTACCTAGATTTTCGACGATTGAGCCATGAGTTCACAACGAGACCAGCGTGGGAAACACAAAAAGATGAGTGCCTAGTTTATCCATTATTTCATGAAATGACTTTATTATCTGTGCTCTAATGACACCTGCCACATAATATAACTTTGTTGTTGCCCAAAAATGCAATATTTAGCAGCGAGAGCAACACTTAAATCATAATTAATTTTTGACCTTTTTTGTGGTTGGGTTGTTAGAACCTGTACAAGCGTTAGGAACTAACTCATCTTTAATTAAGTGTGATTTTACATCGCACTGATTGCCTTTAAGAACAATGTTGTCTAGTGGTACCCATTTTGTGCAGTCGAACGACTTTACTGCAAAGCGATTAGAGGACCCGCTAGACAGCTACATTATGTTGGTTGCATGCAAATCAGGCGGATCACAATTCAGTTCGTTTGAATACTTCTGCGCATGATAGTACATAAAACAAATACAAAGTATAACGTGTCCGCCTGCATAGCTCGGTGGAAACGTGCCTGCCTCCGATGTAAGCGGGCCTGGGTTCGATTCCCGGCCGGGTTGGAGATTTTCTCCGCTCGTGGACTGGGTGTTGTGTTGTCCTCATCATAATTTCATCCTCATCAACGTCGCGCAAGTCGCCCAATGTGGCGGCGCCAAATGAAATAAGACTTGCACTTGGCTGCCGAACTACCCCGAAAGGGGCCTCCCGGCTACCGATGCCATACCATCATTTCCATTTTTAACATAAACAATTAAGACATGTAATAATCAAAAATAAACCATCTACAGTCTCATATATTGTGTCGTCCGAAAAAGACACACCCAGAGCAAAAGCACCACAGGCACAAAAATTCGAGCTGGTGCCGATGCCACAGAGGCTCGCTCCTTGTGCTATTTCCACCACTTCCACCGACGGCGCTGAGGCTGAAGATGTCGACTTAGCCTTGGCCAATTACCGGCCGAATACAGTCCGTCAATAACTGGACGGCAACGGACAGATGCCTACTCGGATGATAGAAGAGCAACTCTCGCCGACTTGGTTATAGACTGAAGCGCACAAGAAACTGGTATATGCACGCGTATTCAAATACAGAGATATACGAGGCGGCATACAGCGTTGCTGTCGCCAACGCCTATATAAGACAACAAGGGTCTGCTGCAGTTGTTAGATCGGTTACTGTTGCTAAAAAGGCTCGTTATCACGATTTAAATGAGTTTGGACGTAGTATTATAGTCGACGCACAAGCGATGGAACATAGCATCTCCGAAGTAACGATGAGGTGGGGATTTTCCTGTACGACCATTTCAAAAATTTGCCGTGAATATCGGAAACCTGGTAAAATGTCAAATCTCCGACATTGATATAGGCTTTCGGAGTCGAAGGCCCACTCGTGTACCCTTGATGACTGCACGACACAAAGCTTTACGCCTCGCGCCTGCCCATCAACACCGACAATGGACTGTTGGTGACTCGAAGCATGTTACCTGATCAGACGAGTCTCGTCTCAAATTGTATCGAGCGGATGGACGTATACGGGTACGAAAACCTCATGAATCCATGTACCCTGCATGTCAGTAAGGGACTGTTCAAGCTGGTGGTGGCTTTGTAATGGTATGGGGCGTGTGTAGTTGGACTGATATGGGATCCCTGATACGTCTAGATACGACTCTGACAGATGACACGTACGTAAGCATCTTGTCTGATCACCTGCATCCATTCATAGTCATTGTGCATTCCGACGGAGTTTGGCAGTTCCAGCAGGGCAATGAGACACCCTACACGTCCAGAATTGCTACAGAGTGGCTTCACAAATACTCTTCTGAGTTTATACAGTTCCGACGGGCACTAAGCTCCTCAGACATAAACATTATTGAGCATATCTGGGATGCATTGCAACGTGGTGTTTAGAGGAGACCTCCATGCCCTCGTACTCTTACAGATTTATTTACAAGCCGGCAGGATTCATGGTGTCAGTTCCCTCCAGCACTACTTCAGGCATTAGGGGTGTCACTTGTGTCATACGTCTGTACGCGAAATTTTCACACTCCTAAACATCCCTACGTCCACTGTTTCCGATGTGATAGCGAAATGGAAAACGTGGAGGGACACGTACGGCACAAAAGCGTACGGGCCTACCGCGTCTGTTGACTGGCGGAGACCGCCGACAATTGAAGAGGGTCGTAATGTTTAATAGGCAGACATCTATCCAGACCATCGCACAGGAATTCCAAACTGCATCAGGTTCCACTGCAAGTACTATGACAGTTAGACGGGAGGTGAGAAACTAGGATTTCATGCTGGAGCAGCTGCTCATAAGCCACACAACACGCTGGTCGATGCCAAATGACGCCTAGCTTGGTGTAAGGACCGTAAACATTGGGCAAATGAACAGTGGAAAATAGTTGTGTGGAGTGACGAATCGAGGTACACAATGTGACGATCCGATGGCAGGTTGCGGGTATGGCGAATGCCCGGTGAACGTCATCAGGCAGCGTGTGTAGTGCTAACAGTAAAATTCGGAGGCTGTTGTGTTATGATATTCTCGTGCTTTTCAGGGGTGGGTCTTGCACCACTTGTTTTGCGTGGTACTATCACAGCACAGGCCTACATTGATGTTTTAATTACCTTCATGCTAACCACCGTTGAAGAGCAATTCGAGGATGGGGATTGCATCTTTCATCACGATCGAGCACCTGTTCATAATGCACTGCCTGTGGCGGAGTGGTTACACGGCAATAACTTCCCTGAATTCTATAGAACACCTTTGGAATGGTCTAGATCGCTGACTTCGTGTCAGGCCTCACCAACTGACATCGATACCTCTCCTCAGCGCAGTTATCGTGTCGTGTCGCTCTTCTCAGTTTTGAGTGAACAGTGAGCACGTAAAGATGCATAGGGAATAGCGTCTCCCGCCAAGTTTGAGGGCCTCGTTAGAGATTTAGCCTGTGTCATGTAGCCCACATAACACAACTTCGAGCAGTTCCTTCTCCATGCCAATTCTCGGCCGCACACTGCAGGGGCTATGAAGACGGTCCTGCAGCGTTTCCGATGATATGTGTTTGATCACCCACGATACAGTCCGTAATTAGCTTCACTTGAGTCTCATCTCTGCTCACAAGAACCGCTGGCTATGAAGACAAAATTTTTCCACAGAAAACGAGCTACAGATCAGTGCAGATAACTCGCCAAAAGGACAGGATATTGGAAAGTTGATACAACCACGATAACACTCGAAGCGACTTGGATGGTTCCATAGGATGTAGAGAAGTAGGTGAAAGGCGTACGTAACTGTTGGAAACTGTTACGTCAAACCAGGTAACCTCCTCCTGGTCGAGCGTCAGCCGTGCAACGAGTAAAGTATTGTATTATGTCACGCTTTCGCACGCAAATTCACGTACAAATTCTTTAGGTATTCCTTCATGTAGGTACTGCGCGTTCGACAGCATTTATGCAGTGGTATGCCCACCCCGTGAATCGGAAATGCGGCCAGTAAATTCGCTGCCGTGACCTGCGTTGTAAGGACGTTACCTTGTCGTATTTCGCACACTTCACACTCGAGGATTGACACTGTAGTTTGGATTTCCTTTGGATTATTTGCTTTCCTCATCTATGCGCACGGTTTACCCGCGTTTCTAGGTTGTCAGCATTCATTTCACTCCCTTGTCTACTCTGATCTAGGCTGTTTGTGTGACTAGGTCCTCCCATCGGGTAGATCTTTCGCCTGGTGCAAGTCTTTCGATTTCACGCCACATCGGCGACTTGCGCGTCGATGGAGACGAAATGATGATGATTAGGAGAACACAACACCCAGTCCCTGAGCGGAGAAAATCTCCGACGCAGCCGGAGCCCTTAGGATTGACATTCTATCACGCTGACCACTCAGCTACCGGGGGCGGGCTAGGCTGTTGGTGACCTCCCTCCGTATCTTTGTCGTCTCGGCCCCATTTCGCGCCTACATTCAGCTGTCTGACAGTCAAGCTTCTTATTACAAAGTTTGAGATTGGCATCCAGTCATTGAAATCGTGTTTTATTCTCCTCACTCACGGCGGTTAACTGCGTTCCATGCTTTTCTAATATCTCGAGTATTGTATCCAGTGGACTCTACATATTCCCTATAGACATGCCTTGTGTTTCCTTCCACACCCTCGAACTTTGCTCAGTAGTCCGGTCGGTTCCTTGTGAGCTTGAGTTTGTGTACTCCTCACACAAGTACCTGGCGTTTTCTCACTGACACCAGAACCCTGTTCCATTTTAATGGCTGTTTCCTTATTTATCAATCTCCCAGACGTCAGTTAGGTAGGAAAAGGTAACCGCTAACAAAACGTACCGCACAGAACGGACACAGACGAAACCACGCTGATGACCACGCTGGTATACACGAATGGAACTATGAAAACGTGGAACGAAATATCCACAACAACAAGTCACACGTTCTAAAACTGCTTCACAAAATACGGTCTGAGGGGAGGGGGAAGGGGGGGGGGGGGAGCTGTGAACCGAAACTAAATCCAATAGCTACCGCTACGTCTACTTCATACAGCAAAATTGTAATCCATTCAGCCCACACAAACTCACCATCCGTGCGCCTACCGTCATACATAAAGATGTTAGCATATTATAATAAAGGAAAAGGAATTCTTCCTGAGTCGTGTCTGAAAACTTTGAAACTTTCACACTAGTGAAAGCGTGACGATGAAATCAAATCGAAATCCCACGGTGGACGCCAAAACTGTAGTAAATCAAAAGGTTTTTCGTTCTCTTGCATAAAAAAACACGCAGATTGGTAATTACATTTCCTCACACTGAGCGTCAAGGAACTAGTGACTCCTTCAAAACTCTGTGCTATGGTATAGTATCCAAATTACTAGTGAAATCGCCTCTTGTTTTGCGCCAAAACGTTGTGGACTGAAAAAGTTCTCCTCTCTCACATGAAATTACTAGTAGGTGACTAATGAGGCGGCCCCACGCAGGGCGCCAGAAATGTCGTTAATTGCGAAATTCCATATAATGTCACAAAGGATGCAAATTACGAATGAGATCGCCCCACGGTCGGAATAAAAAACGTTACGAATTGAGTATTATTTGATTTCTTGCATAAACTGACTTGCAGATGACTAATTATATTGCCCCTCACTGGGAGCCAATAATTAAGGGACATCAACAATTAATTATTAAATTAAGGTTATTACATTAAGGGATCGACAGGCGAATGGAAAACATTGTTTAGATGAATAAAACGTGAAACTAGTGCCTTTATTTTTCAGTTCTTTTTCATACGAAACGAAAAAAAATATTTCAAATCTCAGGGCTGATTTGACTGGGGTGTACACGACTTCGCTGTTAAGGGGAAGGAGGGGGCAGTGAATCATCTTACTGTTCTTTATAGACGTTTGTCGTGTGGCGCTGGTTCGGTACGCCGCGTCGCCTCGAAGCTGTGCGTGAGCCCGGAAAGGGGTCTGCGTTGACGGGTCGCCGTGTTTTGCCGCAGCCAGAGAAGCATTACCGCGGTGTCGGCTTGCGGATGCTGCCACTATATGGAAGGGCCATCATGTCCTCCTGTTCCTTGCTATCTCACTGATTCCCTCTTTCCTTGTCATCCTGCTCTCAGATCAACAACGACCACTTAACATCTTCCTCCTCTCGATGTTGTCACTGGCCGACTAAATTTGCAGTACCACGCCATGACTGATCGACGTTTGAGGACTACGCCTCCCCGTGCAGGGTGGAGATCCTTTGCTTTGTGTGGACTGGTGTGTGACTCAGGAATTAGCGTCTTTCTCACGATTTCACTGTCAAGGATGTCTCCAGAGTTGATTACACATTGTTTCGACGTTCTTCTGCATTCCTAAGTTGCTGTGAAAGTAGCCACAGAACACTTGGCTGTGACGGCCTCTCTTCGCGCGAGGCTAGGCCAGTCTCACGTTCGTGCTTTGGCTAAGAAGCTCCAGGCGCTCGTGATTTATAAGTAATATCCTTCCTGTCCAGAAATCATCTTTTTAACCAGACTGACTTGCTACTTAGTTATTTAGTCTCACATACCTCCTTGTGCGAATTCTTGGCGCTTTGTGTATACGCTCCCTTCCAGAGCTTTTGCGGTGCTTGAATTCTTTACACTTTCTCGCTTTTTAAAGCAGATAGCAACGGCTCAGCCGAAGAATTCACACGCCTTTGAGTGTGTATTCTTCACGCATCGTCCCAGAAGTTACAGGGGTCCATCACTTTTTGGCATGTTTATTATTGTCCACCAGGCTCTTTGCACGCTGTCTATACTTAAGCGAGGCGAGGGCATCTTCCCGCCCACTCGGGGTGTGATTGCAGAATGGCTCCTTACAACGCCATCAGTGGCATTGTAGCGAAAAGGAAGCGACTCTGCCTTACTTTTCTGGTTTCTATATCACTAAACTGGTGTCTTGCTACTTCGGTAG